>NC_081448.1:5774924-5804904 GCF_007210705.1 Tigriopus californicus
TTTTTTTCTCCCTTCAGCCTATACTCTATTTTACACATTGTGTTTTTGAGTGGCCTTTACGATATACATTACATATTGTCATATATTTATCTAATTTCAACATGTGAAAGCATCAAAAAGATAGAGCATACAGCGAAAGGGTGGAAATGCTACTATTACACGTCACTATAAAAAAACAATTCTACTTTATCGAGCATAGATTTCTAATCTGAAGGTAGAATAAGATTTTCCATTCCCAATCACTTTTATTCCCCATCTCACTTACAAACTGAATAACAAGTGTAATTCAAAATCATGTATGATGCAAAGCCGGAGCTTGATTTTTACTTCAACGATGATGGTCTCATGTTTCCTAACGTAATAAAGAAATGAGGATAAATCTGACTTTAAGTCTTGAAGAGCTTTTACTCTTAGCCTCCATAGGTTAGCTGATTAATTCATGTCTTTATAGTTAAATATTTCCCACTCAAAAAATTAGCAAAATGCCTTTGTCATTGTTTATCTTTCAAACATTTTCTCTCAGGGGCAATTGTTTTATCTCTTTCCACTAAAAAGGTCTTAAATCCCACTTTCGTTTATGATAATCGAATGCTGAAGAATCGAAGAAATTGGTATGAGTTTGTTTGTTCCAGTGCTTTGGTGTTTGTGCTCGTGATCATTTTGCTGTTGATTGATTTCCTATGTTGACTTCAAGACCACCATTCAAGGCCACGAAAATAAGGCCCCCAGTACGTACCTTTTGCTCGTCAACGGACAAGCTGAGCTTTCGTTTCGGAGCATGTACGATGCTCTCGTCTCGCACTCTCTTGGGTGGCAAGGGATCCAGGGGTAGCCCAGAAACGATCTCTTTCAAGGACGACATGGTTCAATCAACTAAATTCAATCCAAAACGAAAACAGACTGGTGCATTTACATCTACGAGTGCTGTAGGGTATGATGGGAATGTTTTTGATACCGAGCTATGTCACGTACTGACGAAGAAGAATCCGGCTCACTCATCTCGATATGGTGATGTTAGGTATGCCCATTTTCATGACCAAGAATGTCAGTTGGATGGTTTTGTACATGAAGAGAAACGAGGACCTTCAAATGTGGAAGTAAGTCTCTTATGGTTTGCTAATGACGACTAGGATGCATTTTCCAATGAGGATGAAAAATCTTATCTCAGATGTTGGAAACATAGAATGTACAGTAAATAGATATATATCTTTTCCAACAGAATCTCCATCTCGAATCGATTAAGCTGACAGTCGGCTTGCTTGATGCGTTCAGAACGAAGAACGAAGTGATTATTGTTCCTAACTTGTAAAGGGTGTTTTCATTTTCAGAAGAAAACAGATGCATTCAGGAAGGTTCTTGTCATTCTCCCCTCTTCAAGAGCAACACATTTTTTAAAATAAAGTTAGAACATTGCTCCCTCTCTTTTTACAGAGAATCTAAGATTATTTAGAAACCAGTTTGGTTGATCAAGATCGCCATCATCTTCAAGAATCGAAGATGTCAAACGGTGGAGGCTTGTCACTTTGTCAAAGAAAACTGGATTTCTTCAAACAATAGAGATCAATTTCATAACTCAACTGCATTGCCAAACTTTGTGTTGGGCTCCAAAATGAAAGGATTTTATTTGTCGCATCAACTCATTGGTTACGTAAAATTATCATCGCATTTTTAGAAAACATAGATTCTCTTCCGACATAGTTTACAGATGTTTCATTCAAGATTTTTTTACAAGGGCCCATTGGACCTGATACAACATAGCATGGTGTAATAAAGCTAGAATAGTATTTTGATAATGCTTTTTCAAGAATGTAATTTTGGCATCCATTCCAATCTTTCCCGGAGTCGTTGGCTGGAATCTCTTTCCCCACAAAAGTTCGTCCCACAGGCCAACTCCAATTTTTCCCACGTTGATCACACATTCAAGGTTGTTTGTACAAGAGCATTGGCATCACTGTCGGTCATTCGAACTCTGCTGGCTTCTTCAACTCGTCACTTGCTCTCTCAAATTTGATTGTGAACGCTGGCAAAATACATCTTCAGGTAATCAAAGGCTTTCTTTGGTAAAATGACTGGTATCATAAGTAACTGTACTAGTAAGTAGTAAAATGTAAGAAAATGGTTGGAAGTGGGCTTGGAGAACTTCACTTGCACGTGCTGGGTCAACTTGGTCCGTTCTTGTCCTGGGCAAATGAACTGGCGAAACGAAGCTGCCCACAGAGAGGGAGGAACTTTTTTATCCACTAGGATTTCTCATTTATATTCAAATGAGCAGCCACGGGTTTCACCATCTCACGTCGGGCCAGCTAACTTGGATGGAATCCTTTAAAATGTCCTCTTTTGTCGGGATCTCAATTACAGGGTCCTCCTTTCATTTAATGTCGTCGACGCCTTCCTGCTCAGACCGCTTGGGTCGTTTCCTCCAATTCGGAGCTTTCGGCTGGCTCTTGGCTCTTGGGG
This sequence comes from Tigriopus californicus, assembly GCF_007210705.1. Classification (NCBI taxonomy): domain Eukaryota; kingdom Metazoa; phylum Arthropoda; class Copepoda; order Harpacticoida; family Harpacticidae; genus Tigriopus; species Tigriopus californicus. The sequence continues at coordinate 5,777,382 of NC_081448.1, forward strand.
CAAAGCGGGCAAAGTCTCTCTTTGGCCTTCCAATTTCAGACTTTGTTAAAGAGGCAGGTTCTTTTTATTCTCCTGACGCCACTCGAGGCCCGCGGTTAAAGTTTTGATGCATCGTACGACTTTCCCACGTCCAATCTTGGGTTGGTCTCATGCTCGTCAAGGCAGTTTTCAGCCTAGAGAAACCCTGGGATCGGTGCTCTTTTAATGGCTGGCTGGATCTGAGATCCAGTTGGTTCGCTCGTTTAGTTGGTTGAGGTTCGAGTGCCAGAATGACGGAAGTAGGATTGACGTGTTTGTTTGGAAGGGTTCTCACAATGGAAGAAACCAAGTAGTTTAAATTGGGGGTATGAGAAAATATTGGGCAGGAATGTTTGTTTGTTTGATGATTGTGTGTGGCTGATAGGCCGGTAAAAGATAAATGCACAGGCAGGTCTCTTCCTATCCCCTCCAGACTGATAGGTTTTGGGTCATTATTTGCAAATGTGAGCCATTGAAAGGCAAGAATTTGGGGTTGAGGTCACACAGTTTGGCATATTTTTGGAGCTTCGGATTTGAACCGAGGCTCTCAGTATTGGTCGTCGCGTGGAAGCGAGTTCATGGACGAGTGCTGCTGTACCGTACATCCGTCGGATTTGAACCGAGGCTCTCAGTATTGGTCGTCGCGTGGAAGCGAGTTCATGGACGAGTGAAGACCTGCTATTCTCTGTCGGGTGACCCCTTGAGGCTGTTCGTAAGGGTTCTTGAACATGACTCCACTTGAAGAAGTACTTTGAATGGTGGTTGAAGGTGGCGAGGTGGAAGGACGAGAGGGCAAAGGCGGGGGACCCATTCCGGAAGCACCCACTCGCTTCGACCAATATTTTCGCTTTTGCCGATAGAACAAGATGAAAGCAGCGATCATGGCCACGTTCAGGACCAGAATGATGACAATCACCGCGATGAGAGAACTCGGGGGACTACATATCAAGTCAGGATCGCCTATGGCAGCTCCTAGGAGGGAAAAATAACATAAGAGTTAAATTGGTTTTTGTTCATATTCTCAAAATCAACTATATGGCTTGCGAGGAACTAGGGTTTTTTCACGTTCCACCGTAAATCGCTATCAAAGTGCTATTTTACTGCTTCTTCAAGGGCTCTTAAACTGTGTATCAAGACCAATCTTAGGCGGATGTGATGGTCTTTCAATAGACAGGCCTCTCTTATGAAATGTTTTAAAAAGGTTTTCCCCAGAAATCGGGTTACTCGAGGAATATTCCTTTATAGTATTGCTATTCACAGATCTTTTGCATCATGCACCAATCCATTTGCCCTTAGCTACAGATTGAATGAGTAAGCTGTCCATCAGAGAATGACACTCTGCTGGAATCAAATTCAAAATCTAATCTCAACTGGGATTCATGGACCCACTTACCTCCTGCGTTTGCGAGGGACGGATAGTATGCATTTAAAGCCGGTTCGGTGTACGGACTGGTCTCGGGGAAGTGGCCCCCTCCCATGGAACTGGGAAACGAGGGTTTTTGCAGGACTTCTTCGCCCACCGTGAGTCGCAAACCCAAATCAACGTGATCTGGCAACAATTTTCCACTTCGTTGGTGGTCCTCATTCCCAAAGTTGGTTGAGCGAGAGGTTCTACTCGCTGGATCTTGGGCAATATCCAAAGAATTGGCCAGGACAGCCTCGTTGGTGGTATAAGGCAATGTGGTCGAGGTCGTAACAGACACCTCATCCCCGGTTTTGTAGTAGGACCTCGTGCCTGAGTTGTCCCCATCCTCGGTATCGTTGAGAGCTCGGCGTCGTCTACCGAAAGAGTTCAAATTGCCCGAGCACTCCATCTAAAAAGAATGTGGCAGAACAATATCCAGTAATTTCCCAACCTCCTTTAAGGCCTGTGTAGAAATAAATGGGCAACATTTCTTACGGGTTCGCAGACTTCTTGGCAAAATTGGACCGTTGCTACGAAGTTAACAATTGGAGTGGAAGGGAATCGGAAGGCTTTGAAGTCGGCAAATAAAGCTCGAGATTCGGACTCGAGTTCCAAAGCTGGGAAAATCAGCTCGTTGACGGGACATCCAGATTCATCTATGAGGTTCATGAGCTCGCCATTGTCGGTTCTGGCCTCAAGACGCCGCGCGAAAAGGCCAAAGGCTGAGTCCTGGTCAATCTCGATCCTCAGTTGGAGATCTTCTCCAAGTCCAACCATGTTTGCGGTCTCTCCATTCTTGCGGACAACTCTCATTCTGACCCCCGGTGTCGGAGCCGTGTTGGTGACAATATTTGTTCCAGTGGGTTGAAAGGGTACCCTTGAAAACAATTCAAAATTGAAGTCATTTCCAAGACTTTAATCGTTCCTCGATAAAAGAAACGGATTTCAGTTTTCCTGTTCCTCTAGTCAAAATGTGCAAAACGAATTTAAAAAAGTTTCTTCAGGTTTTAATTTTTTTTTCAAGGTCTGGTCATTGTGCAACCAATCCAAAGAAAAAGATCAGACACAGTATTTCCAAGGGGACAAAACATATCAATTATGTGAAAGTACTTGCTTTTGCCTTGAATTATTAGCTGCGAATATGCATACGGGCTTAAAGCTATTTCAAATGATCGCTGAAAGTTTTCTAGATTGAGGACGCCAAAGTTACGATAAGGAAAAGGCATCATAGATTATACACCATTGATGGCTTTCGCGAAAGTCACTTCCAGTGAGACAAAATGGTAAAAAAATGAGCAGATGGTTTACACAACCTCATTCTATCTAGCTTGTATGATTTTTTTGACAAAAGCCGTGGAAATGTGGAAAATATTTTTTTTCTTTTACAAAAGCCCTGGAAATGTGGAAAACAAAAGGGAACGAATGGTCATTCGTATATAAAGCAGAGGATCAGCGAAAGGTACTTTTTTAAGTTCCTAAATGTTATGAGAGTGTTGAAGTATTAGTTCTTTATCAGTCATTTGAATAGTCGGTATTCGTTAATAAATATCCGTGAAGATTGTTTCAAAAGCTTGGAATTCAAACCTCCACGAAACATCATAAAACGGAAACCTCGAAACCTTGAATATGTTTTGACTCGTCTGTACTTTCTGAAATGGATTAGAAGAGAGAACTCACGTAACACTGATTCCACCTCCCCCGCCGTCTTGCCGACCATCGATTCCGGCTGTGGGCTTGAACGACACCGTCTGATCATCAGCTGTGAAGGCGCACTCCACCCGGACGGTTTTGTCAGTGTCTTGCATAATCACCGGATTCTCTTGAATGACCACGTGGTTCACGTAACGCCCGCGATTCTGAAAGGCGACCGTCAGACTGATCCAATTCCCGGCTTTCAAGCTTAAATTGGCGGGTTAACCATTGGCTCAATTTTCCACGTATCATCTCAATTGACAACGTGATTTATTTGCTCTGGTAGGAGCGTGCCAGTCACTCAATGGAATGATTTTTTGCCAAAACCCAACGTGCGAAAATTACTTGTCATGATTCAATTTTGCATCCTCCGCTTACATCCAGTACACTAGCTTTGAAAGAAGGACGCTCTTGTTCTCTCGCTAATGTTGGCTGGCTTCAATTCAGCCTTCAGAGGAAGACGAAAAGACAAGTCAAACAACAGTTACGTTGTTCGATGATCAAAAATCGTCAGTAGCTGGCTCTTATGGCCGTGAGTTCATCCTTGACAGATTGTCAAAAAGTGAGTGGAGTTCGGAACAAACTTACCTGTTGAACGGTTCCGCATTGTGAGCCCAGGGGAATCCGGAGAGTCATGTCGCTTTGGCCATTTCCGAGTTCGAAGCACGCCTGAGGATTTCCGGTGGCGTAGATCCGGCCATTGAAATCTCGGGCCAGAGCCAAGCGAACCAGCATGTCAGATGGTGTGCACTCGACTCGAACTGTACATGAAAGAGATCACAAGCGACACAATTAGGTTAATCCGGTCGATGGTCGTCGCCGACCACCTGCACTCACCAATGACGGAACTGGCCGCCTCATTGGTGGTAATTGAAGTGGCGGTAGTGGTGGTGGTGGTGGTAGTGGTGGCGACAACAACTTTGAAATTAGCCCAGCAAGGCCTATTTAAAACCATATTATTCATGCTTATTCAAATGAGACAGTCCATACAGATAAAAACCAACGAAACAAAAAGAGACCAAACACAAGGGGAAAACTCAAAGCAAAGCAAACGAGGGAAAAACAAAACGAACGACAAAGTCGAAGTGCTTAAACTGTCTCGCAAAAGGCATTTCAGCGGGTCAACGAAAAGCGAACGGCAAACGAAACATGTCATCGCATAGTAAACCGTTCAGTAGAGTGTACACAAAGCTCAAGCAATGGTAATGTTATGATTTTCCTTGTGATTTGATCTCTCACCCTTGACACCCGATGGCCCGAAATTAGCTTGGTTACCCGAGTTGCATCCGGCTCGCTCGCTGAAAGTGAAGTCTCGGTCATTCTGAAGACCCGTGGGCAAACTGATGGAATCATCGCCCGATAAGAAGCATTCCTTGCGAAATGCGTTGAAGTTGAAAGAGCGACAGTTGTATTGGCCTTGAGCGGAGCATTGGGATCGACACTCTTCAATGTCGGTGACCGATGGAATGTAGGTATCCGTGAAGGGCAAATAGGTACCGGGTTGGTCGACATATTCACAATTGCTTTGAACTGAAACAAATGATGACGATTGACAATTGCTGTGTGGAGAAACAATAATGATGACGATGACGATTTGTCAATGGAAAAGCCAGTGCAACCTTGAACCCTTGGCATGACAAATTACTGACGTCCGAGGTGCACTAGGTAGCACTCGTAATTAATCCCTCGTCATCTGATCCCACTTACGATCCGAGCATTCGTTCTCAAGGTAATAGGTGCCTCGATCCGCAGGTCGAAAGTCACTCGGGGCACTTCAGCGGGTCTCCTCGCTGAGTTTGCAAATCCTCGAGTTACTGTAGTAAGTGGCCGCTCGACACTCGTAAAGCGTCGTTTCCGAGCACAGGTTCCGGCATTCAGCCAACGAGTTCACTCCGCCCAACTCTTCGTTGGCTTCTCCAATGTACTCGAACTGAGGGACACGGACGTATGTCCAACTTTTGCGGCATTTTCGACCTGAAGAATGGAGAACCAAATAACTTTCTTGACATGTTAGATCCCTGTTCTTGATCCAAAACGGTACAATACTTCAGATCCTTCCCGAGACACGAGTTACATGTACTGCGTCCTACTACTATAGCTGCTACTCGTACGTTTATAGAACGTAGAGCGTGGCAAGCAAGAAAGCGCGTTCTTTTCGGGCTGGGCACCATTTTTGACAAGGAAATAATGTTCGTCGGATCAAGGGGTTTATTCGATTGACAGGAGCCTTGATCAAATTTTCTATCATTACACATTCGCCAGCAATTTGCTGGCCTGAGGTTGGAGAAAACAAGCCAAATTTTGCGAAAGACAGAAGAAGGGAGGCTTTGATTTTGCACACCTGTCATTCTAAGACATTTCTCGTTTTGGCACGGAAATGGAGGGGACGACAGAAGGAAAGAAATTTGTGCTACGTACAGTATTTTCTGGGCTTTGGCTTCAAAAGCTTCTCTTTTTCCATCTCAAGACGGGACTCGTGCAAAATACAATTTGCTCTGACAAAGGCTTTGTCCATTTATCATCTGTGCCTTGCATGTCTTGAAATGCCACTCCTGGAAATGGCCTTCAAATCACACTCACTTACACACACGGAAACGGAGGCACGTACATGGGCGTTCCTCTCAGAGGACCTGAAGGGCTGGATGGCACCTCCAACGCTTCGTTTCATTGTAATGTGTGTTGACTACTAAACAAATCTCATGGCCACAAAACGCTTCAATGACGGAACAAAAAATAAAACGAAAAAGCCCCGAGGCGAAATTCTGTCGAACGCATGTTTGATGGATCTTGCATGCATATGTCATTGGGGAATTGACTTCCGACAAGGCAAACAAAGCGACTTTCATCACTTACGGACACAAATTTTTTCGAAGTAAGTGATCCCCGTCTCGGCTGTTGGATCTGTTTGGTCAGCGAAAGCCGAGCTGTCGTGTTCAAAACATCGTTGCCGACCACCGCGTTCATTCAGTAGCGTTACCGACAGACAATTGCGACCTTGGATATTGCATTGGGTCAAGCATTGAATAATGATGCCAATATCCTTGGCAACGGTAACTTGGATCTTCGAGCCTCTCTCATAGTTGTAATCCACGACCTTTTCGTAGGTGGTTTCCAAGTCGAAGGCCTCACAGTCCCGAGGATCTCCTTGTTGGTCCGATGCCGAGGATGGGAACTGGGCCTGGTCTCGATTTCGATCTTGATCGCGGTCCCGGTCCCGGTTGCGATCCAGGTCTCCGTCACGTTCTCGATCTCGGTCACGATCCCGTTCGCGTCCTCGATCTCGATCGGCGCCGTTATTGTCACGATTCCGGTCACGATCTCGATCCCCCGAGAACTGGATGCCAGTATCCAAAGGCCGAACGTTGTTAATATCGATCTGAGCAAACGATTGTAATGTGTTCAAGAATCAATTTGGTCAGAATAGACTGTCCCAGCTTGAACGTGTGACTCCTAAATTGCACGAATTGACACTTCTCATTTATTAAAGTTACTTTTCCCCACAGAAATGGTTGCATTTTCCCCAATGGTCTTGGGCTTGGCTATGCAACGTCAGTTTGTCTCAGCTGGGTTCCATGTTGAAGAGAATTTGGTGTGACAAAAGATAATGGCCTACTTTAAACTCGTAGTTTCGTTCGAAAGAGTACGTGGAATTGTGAGCAGGGGGAAAGACTCTCTCCAAGTTGTGTTCCATATATAAGAAGGTAATAGTGGGGCCCCAGGGAGAAATTGCAACAGTCTTTGTGATTTGTCGGTAACTCTAAATACCTGAGGTCTTGTCTGAAGGCCGGGTCTGAATGGCCTTGAAGCCGAAGACGTCGATGCTGGAAAGGAGGAGGAGCCCAAAAGGCAGTCTTTCTCGGAATAAATGGCCCCATTTTCTAATTGGAAGGCGTTTCTCCCTGCCGAGATTTGTGTGTCTCCACTCAACAAGCATTGAGGCGTGCCTGGTTGGCTCTAAAGGGAGACGACAGAAACGACGATTGCATATCATAAAGGGCATCGTTAAATTGGTGTTTGAATAACAACGTTCAAACAGAATCGTAAATCTGGCGGCTTTTGGCTCGTGGCTAAAGCCATTGAAACCACTCGGGTATGGAATTTCTAGCGAGCATTCAACCGTCAAGTATACCGAAATGTAAGACGGCCTGATGAAGCAATCCCAACAAATTTGTCATAAAAAATAATGCACAACAGGGTCTACCTCACTGAGGAACGAATAGGATCGGCAATTGAATTCGCGTTCTTGGGTGCAAGCTTGGCGGCAAGTGGCATCCGTGAATGCATCCAGAACTTTGTCGCTGTAGATCAAGTATTGATCCAGGATGGGAATCGAGTATTCGCATCGTGATTGAGCTTGGGCTGCAACAAAGCGGGAAAACGTGGTTCAATTCGGGAGCGATCCCCTTTGAATGGATGATAGAAGTAGACAGCCGTACAACGGCACGTTTAATCGATTGCCGTTGCTTCCCCCTCCCCCTTTTTTCCAATCCCGACAGTCTCTGTTCTCTCGCTCTTCGGTCGTAAATACAATTACAAACATTCAACATTGCTAATGCATTTCCCTTTGCGGTGGTGTAATCAAATATGTGTTCTTGGTAAGGAAGCTTTTGTACTTTATGATGATCCTAATATTCGCTCTGAATTGGTTAAATTTGTACCTGTCTCGCATTGATTCTCCAAATAATCGACGCCTTGGCTGACCACATAATCATTGGGACGAGAGAATTGTGTCTCATCGTTCAGCACACATTCTCGACTCAAATGGTTGTAGTTTGCAGATTTGCAACTGAAACTCGTCTCGGAAAGGCAAGCGTCCTCGCAATCGGTCTTGGAGACATCTCTTAAAGCTCGCCTCTCTTGACCGCGAAGTTCCATGTCAATGAATCGTTCGAATGTCCACAAGACGCCACAATCTTGCCCTAAGAGAGCATCAAATAAGTGGGTGAAGATTTATACCTTGGGCACCCAAAGGGACATGAGAACCCGAGTTAACCTCGCGTCGTTGGCACAAGCACATACCTCGCAAGCACACGGCCTCGAAATAAGACACTCCTGAGCTGGCCCTGACGTTGAAAAGGTTATCCTCGGAGTTCTTGGCCAAGGCTTGGCACTCATTTCGATTGTAGTCCATGTTGAATCCCAAGCATCTCGAGTCGTCCTCACATCGCTTGACACATTGGGCAATGATTCCGCCATCGCGGTCACTGAACAATCGCGTGGGTCGAGCTCGGATGAGCTCATGGCCAGTGGTCTTCTCGTAGGTCAGATGACCGAAGGTGCATCTTCTTTCTGTAAGGATGCGGCTCTCGGCTAAATGGACACGAATTGGGTAGAAGAAGACCGATTAGTGTCAAAAGTGATCCCAACACCACATGACGGTGGAAGGAATCCAGAAAAGGGGAAACAAGGACAGATTGTTCCGGGTCTTAGCCCGCAGTTCGAGTCGGAAGGATGATCAATGATGGAGTTATTGGCTTGTCTTTGTGGGTGTTCCCCGGCTAAGTGTGATTCCCAACGAAAACACGTCAACCCCGATAAGGCATGCATGCAACGGATATGAGTATCACCCGTGGAATGGATTGCATTTGCAAATTCAAGCTATTTGGTCTTCCTCTTAATCTATGAGAACATGAATTATGGGTACAAAAAAAGTGCTTCGTTTCTAACACGGAACTGAACAATATTGTTGAATCGTTCCTGTTCCACCATTGTTAGAGCTTATTGCTGTCCCTTCGCACCGTTCAAAAAACAAATTGTAGCATGCATGTAGATCCTCTTGGACTTACCTGTGGAGAGATCAGGGTCTCTCTTGGCGTTAAAGTCAACTTGATCGACTTTATTGTTGTTACTAGCACTGTCCTGGGTGTCGATAGGGCGGAATGCTGGATCACAGTTGCGCTCAAAATAATCGGTGCCGGGTCTATTTTGAAGTGCCTCCTCAGCCGCCGATGCTTGAGTGAACAAAATCAAAGCAACTCGTCAGCCAAACGATCATGGCGACAAAAAACTTCCTGTTCAAATCTTTCCATCTATTGTACTGTGCACCTTAAACTCCTTTTTTCCTCCCAACCATGAAAGATGGATTTATTGTTGAAAGATGACGCTTGGATTTGGTGGCGTTTTATTCAAAACTGCAAACTTTTCCGGCATCAATTTGACTTGCTTGACTTTTGGAAACAAAAGAAGCTGTCTCTGCAGTTGTCTGATCATGTTTAAAAAAACATAATTTTTTTTTCTTTGGCACTCTCTGCCAAAGCCTCCCACTATTGATAGACTTATCAGACTTGGGGTTGGATCTCGGCTTTCAGGTCGAATAAAAGCCTCAAGGCATGCAATTAGGAACACAACCGGGTTGGTTCTGTTGCAACTTTTCTTCGGGCGGTCGAAAGGTGTTTTTCATTGCTCACTTACCTCGATCGTCGCCACTAATAAAACATTGCTGAGCCGAGGAGTAGAAAGCAAACGAACGACAAACAAACTTCTCGTAGAAGGTGCATTGAACTTCGCAGGCCACTTCATCTTTGACATCATTGATTACCGCGTCTAAATAGCGTGGATAAGCATTATCCGTTCGTTGGTATGGACAATCCAGATCGCCTACAATGAACAGAAAACGGAAAGGGTTCATGATCGAGCATCGGAACGACGAGGCCATTAGTCATCGATCGAGTACCACATATGGACGGGCTTGTCTTGTCAATGAACTTACTGGACTTCATGCAGGCATTCTCCAAGTATTCCATGTTACGCGCATCTCGAAAGGCCTTGGGTTTCGACCTTCGAGACTCCCGACTGAGCGTACAAGTCAATGCCACAGTGTCATACTCGGCCGACTTGCACTCAAATGCGCGCTCTCGCAAGCACAGCTCTTCGCAATCACGTCGGGTGGGCACATTGGGAAAGTCCTTGTCGTCGAAACCCTGGAGCATGCGATCTGGTACTCGCTCAAAGGCCCAAGCTTTATCGCGACATTGCGATATTTCCCCACGGAGACAGATCTTCTCAAAGTAGCTGGAACCATCCCTCGGTGCCAAAGAGTCGCCTCGTCCCTTTAGGAAAGACAAGACAAAAAGAGTCGGAACATGAATGGAGAATCGTTATCAGGCAGCGGTGCTCCCCCCTTTCAAAACGAGGAATATTTGAGAACGCCATTAGCTTTGTGTATCTACCTAGCTCGTGTACTGTACAACATAATGGCTCAAATAAGTCTAGAAGCCAAACACCCACTTAGAAAAATGGTAGTCACATATCGTGATATCCCCCTAATTGACGGGGTTGTGCAGACACACCTCGTTATTTCTGTCCATACCCTAATCCGGCCCCTGAATTACTTGTCTTGTGCCAAGAAATGAAGCATATAGCTTGTGTACCATACATAATTAACAAACCCAATGAATGAATCAGCGCAGTAATAGTATTATCACTTGACGCACTTTTTGGCTCTTATCAGATCCCGGCAAATAAGTAAATATGCACCTACTAAACCAAAGGACACGTACCTGGGTGTTTCTGTCCAATTTGAAGCATCTTTGTCCGCTATAATCCACAGCGAAAGCCGGACAATCTGATCCCACTTGGGAACAGAGAGACGAGCAATTGTAAGTGATACCTGGAGCCGCTCGATCATTGGTCAAAGGCTCTTGAATGGCAGTTCGAAGGAAATAGCCGGTGGTTTTTTCATACGTAAATATTCCTCCGTCACACGTGCCTGGATAAGAGAATGATATGTACCAACGTATGAGATCATCATTACCTAACGTGTATTGTAAATTAAAAAGTCGATAACCTTGGCTTGGTCTAAGCGTGGTTAAGAGAAGCGTAACGACGTATACATATATTCACTAGAACACGGGTGGGTCCTATTGGAAACCATATCGTTTCTAGCCAAGCAATGTTTCCATGGTTGTCTCTGATGACGTTTACTCGGAAGACTCTGTCGATTGTACAAATCTACTTACGCAGTAGAAAAAGAAAATATTTATTTTCATGGTCCCTCATTTTCATCATCGACCTCATGGTCTGAAGGACAACATGGTTGGTAAAATGTCACAACAGTTTCACAGCGTATGATTCTGCGAGTAGAAACCAGACTAAGCAAGTTCTGCGATTCGCTGGCACGTTATCATGTTCATGTGGTCGTTTTTGTGCAGCTTTCATTCAAGTACAAACTCGATTAATGCGGGTGTGCTCGGATTAAATTTCATATGAAGCAATTAATCCTTCTCGGCGTATGCGTACCATTCAAATGACCTTATTGCATCATTTCCCTGGGCAGTGCCACCATATAAGGTACATATACTCCTATTGCATAGTAAAAGTGTTCGTTGGTGATGTCACAATTTGATCGTGATCGTGAATCAAGAGTCGGGATTATTAAGGAAGAGCTCCACGGTGACAACCAATGGAAGTGTTGTTCACTTGACTGATTACGAGATTGATATTCAGGGTGGGGATCTAGAGCAATGCATAATAAATCGACGTTCTAGCTAAAGACTCGGGTCAAGGACTGTTCCAATGTGACTTGTGAGTGATCGAAAGGGATCGGAATATCAATTGCTCGAGGACACCGATCAAGTGTCACCTGTCTATCACCATCTGACATGTGACGACCCGTCTACTATCTATCTGCATTCAATCATCCGAACAAAATCACACATTCGCCCACTCACACGAATACTTACTGCGAGCACAAATCTTCTCCTTATAAACTGCACCAATTTCCACTGGTTGAGGAACTCCATCTAGAGTGATGGAATCGTCGCCACTCAAATAGCACCGATCCTCCTTTTGAGCGAAACTTCGACATTGGAATGCTCGCGCATCGTCGCAAAACCGTTGGCAATCATTAGCAGTGCGAGAAAACAAAATATCGTCCATGGCCACCACGGTCACATCTTGCTTGGCAGAAGTGTAGCTACAATCCGGCAATTCTGGAACCCCGAACAACACAAAATATATGGGGAAAGAAAATTGGGCGTAAATCAGGAGATCAATGGGCCGCACAGACTCTTCTTTTCCTAGTGAGTGCCGAGGGGCTCTCGAGAAATTAGTTTGCTAGCCCGCCTACCCCCAATGGTTCACCATTTGGCACCCATTCGCCGTTGCCCACCCATCGCCTAAGATTGCCCTGGGTTTTTCTCGGAAGGTTTTGAGAACGCTCTATAAATCATCTGGGATCGGTTTAGCTGTTACGTAAAATGCCAATATAGATATGGGTTCATCCCTTACCTTTGGCGCATTGGTTCTCGATGTAGTCGGTCCCTGGGGTGACTCGAAAAGCTTCGGGTTGAGTTCGGCGGTCTTCTCGACTGAGAACGCAAATTTTGGCGTCCAATCGGTATTCCGCCGATCGGCATTCAAAGTCGTTCTCAGTTAGGCAAAGACGGGCACATTCCCCGCGGGTATCCACTCCGTCGATGGTTTTGTGGTCATAGCCATCCAAAACCCCGTCCACCACCCGCTCGAAAGCCCAACCCCGCTCGGAATTGCACATTTTATCAAACTCATTTTGCCGCACTGGGGAAGCAATGGTTACATTTCATTTATCAGTCTCGTAGAGAGGGAACTTACTGGGTGACAAACGAGCGTCTATCTAGTCGAATCATAGAACTTACTTCCTCGAAGACATGTCTTTTCGAAGAAATTGACAATGGAGTCCTTCTCCAATTTCTGCTTCCCCGCACGGGAATTGGTGTCGATGTCATAACTCTGACAACGACTGTTGAGATAATCTGAAACAAAAAGGGGAAAACGTCTCTTTCAATCCTCTTGGGAGCAGTCGCAGGCGGCATCTCTTGGGCCTCTTGGCTGCTCGATTCTTTGGTATATTATCCATAGCATCTGGTTTACGGTCGTTTCATCTGAATGAAGCCGTGGACAAGCTTTCTCCTTTATAAAAACGTGGATAAACGTTGGCCGAATTCAAATTTAGCCCCCCCTACCCGACCTCAAATATCCTCGAACCCATACATTGATATCACGATGCTCAACTTCAAACTTAAAGAGGGAAATGAAACTTCAAGAACTCTTTAATCTTTCGCAGAACCCTCGTCGTTTGATCAACCGAGGTCACTGGTGATCCTTCTCTCTTGAGGGACTTTTCTGGCCTTCTTTCCCGTTTTTTTTCGGTCAAATTTTCAATCCCGCTTCGAATCCATGGTGGGAGTAACGAGATGAGTTTTTGGGACGGAGAAAACAAAGTCCTCGTCGATTGCGAGTGCAATGACACCGTCCTCGATGGACGTGAGGGTTTTTATCCTTTCTGCTTCAGAGCCATTGGATTGATGGTTTCAAACGTGATAGTTAGAAACTTTGTCAATTTTGTGAGCCTCACTGAATCGCTTTTGATCAGGGCCGCACAACCCAACCATGCTTACGTACATCGACACTGAATTTAATCTCAAGTTTTACCAAAAAATGCAAGAACTTTGAAGCTGGCCTGCCACTCAACTTGGTTTGTCAGCAGCCTTTCTGATGATTATTTATTACTTTGCTGGCTCATCATTCCTTGGACTATCCCATAAAATGCATCACCAGCATTTCCTCTTCGGGTGTGAACGACATTTTTGTCGGAATCATATCCGCGATTGAACCCATAACAACGTGCTCCCCTCTCTCTCGTCTGATTAAGAGACTCGCGGGTAGAGTCCTATATACTGTTACTGGCCTTTGCTCGTTGGCTATTGTTTGATCAATATCCCACCAACCGAGCATGAACAAGAAGTGGAACAATACGCACTCTTCAAGGAAATTAACTCCTCTTCTCCTCTGTCAAATCTCTCGCTGTCTCTGCCACCACAATCCACCTCCACTCGCCCTTCAACATTGAACAGCACGTGAGTTCCTTCCTGAAGGTTTTTGTTTTTCAACGAATTCGCCTTTCTCAAATGTTCGCGCAACTAGAAACGACCCTTGACGTACACACCGGCTAATGTGCGAGCTCGTCATGGTAGGAGATGGTGTGAAATTCGCCCCTTTAAAGCCAAGCCTGAATCGTGATAGACTATCAATATGAGGAACCACCTCCGTCGCCTAAATGGATATTGGTCCTACTGCATCCGCCAAGGATAGATCCTAATGCGGGAAAATGGATATGCCAATCAGTAATTTGCAATCCAGCTCCTGACGTTTCCCAAGTGCATTGGCAGATTGAATTGAGAACTACCTGAAAGCCTTTCTACACAAGAAACCGGAAGGGCATCTGCTCACGGGGATTTCATTCAACATATGGAGTTAGAATGCACGTTTCTCCATCCATCCGTCCAACTACCATATAAGAAGCCGTCCACTATTACCAAGGAACAGGGCTGCAATTACACGTTATGCCCCCCCCCCCGCCTTCCCGACGGATGTTACAAAGTCGTATAAACTAGACTACATGGACATGGATTCGTATGTACGTACTGTGCGTAGCAGTATATGCAGCACAGTAGTAGCTAGGAAAGGATGATGATGTCCAAAGCAGGTGCGCTTAATGATTCGAATGGAGACTACTCTACTGTTGTTTGGTTATGATTGGAGCTTGGTTGCGGCGACTTCTTTTTCATATGAAGTAGAACCACACCAGACAGCAGAGTGCTCTCAAACGAAGATCTACTTTGATTTCGCTTGTGACATTCAGAGTGTGACATTGGAGGGAATCAGTGCGCGTGAAATATGATCGAAATATCAAGGAAACGCACAATTTCACGATTTCTTTGTATTGTGACAACGATTATGCTGCACAAATCGGGGAAATGATCCTTGGCCCGCTTAGAGCATGGAACTTCTACCGAGAGTCTCTCGTATGTAGTAGTTAGTATACGGTGCCTTCATCCACATGGTCTCGTTTTGAAAGGAAAGCGAGGTTACCCTACGTACGTACATAGAGTGCCCTCCCTATTTCGCTGTTCTTCGTACAATGAGAAACTTTATCTCATTCGTGTAAGGACCTAATTTGGCACAAGAATCGACTTTCGTGGATGTCGGTTCATGAAAATTGAATGACCCTTTGTTGGAACTTGATCCAGGTTTCATCCCCGCCGTCGAGCAAAGTTCATTACAATCCACGTCTTTCAACATGAAAGGCTTAGGCGGCGGGACTGCCAGCTGATATTGTTGAATCAAGGCTTGTGTGAAGATAAGTGTGTGATCTGTTCCAATTGGCCATTCCATGAGTCACTCAGTCGCCCAAACGTGCTGAGGTAAACAAGTGTCTCGTCGGTCGAGCCGTCGACAATGTTCGAGCTCTTTCGAGGACGTGGTGTTCCCTTGGCAAACAATTTCGTGGCCTTTTGGGATTGTTGAATGCATATGTTCTGTCGAGAACTGTATTGTATCACGTCGGTTCTTTTTTTAAATTTTGGCTTTGGCATCGGTTACAGGGTGATTGTCAAATTCCTAAACATGACCTCGAAAGGCAATTCACCAATACGTAGAAAGCCTCTAAATTATTGATGAACTCAGTACAATCCATGAGGCTAGTAATTGAGCCGTGTTAATAGTTTCCTTAGAATTCTGACATGCGCTTGAGTCATTATGACTTGTCAAAGACTGCAGCATGTGCATAATAAATGCATCTAAGCATTCAAAGAAGATGCCTGTAATTAGGTTTTATCGTAATGTATCCAAAGAAATCCTATTTGGGAATGAAATAGAAAAAACATAATATGCAAAGTATGCTTTGTGATTAGATTTTCTTCAAACGTTTGTTTATGGTGTAAATGACCTTTGTTTGGTGTAAGGATGCTGCAAATTTCTTTAGAAAATAAAACTGATGCAACTGACTAATTGTGAAGCCAATTTGTTATGATACAACTAATAGTTAGTTTCATTCAAGCATTCATTTTTTCAGTTCCGTCATTCAGAGGGTGAATTGGACTAAATGAGGCTACATTTCGTTCGTGCCATGACATCTTGTTGATAGATCAAGCTACTTCAAACTTATGTGCCAATTGACTGAACTGCTGTGGAGAAATTACATGTTATTTTTGAGAGAACAACCTTTCAAAGCAAATATTGCTGATCCATTTGGATTCTCGTTAATCCCTATTAAATCTTGCCTGCTTTTGAAAACACTTGTTCCGTTGCTGTCTAAGCTGTAAGTAACAATCCGGAGTAAAGTCAGTTTGAGTGCAACGACTCGTATGAGCTGATCTGGTTAGTTTACAACTTGGGCTAATCAAAGCCGACCGAAATTCAGGTGATCCTATTTTTGATTTGTTTCAGTCATCAACCGAAAAAGTGGATCAGCCGCGGTTCACTTCAATAACTAAACAATACACACCACTTGATGTGTCTAAAGCTTACCAACTGTGAATGACTTGCAGCCGGATGACTGTTTGCAAATAGCGATGCAATCACGAGTGACCGACGTTTCGGGTTGGGTCAGCAATCCTCTGGAGTTGCACTCCGTAGATTCGCACACGACCGTGGTTCCGGCCGTTTTCTCATAGGTTTCCACACCCCCAAAACATTCTGATTGAGCTGCGGGCACTTGACACAAAAACACTGCTAGTAACATTGACACCACGGACACTGGATGGCATCCGAGATGTCGTAGAGATGACTTTGTTGAAGAGGAAGAACGAGATGGGGCTGTTGTCCGACGATCAGTTAGGAACAAAATCCACGAGGGCGAGAGATGATGCCAAATGGACGATTGACTCTTCCGATGTCGCTGCAAAACCAGAACAGAATGGGTTGAATGTCTACATGCATACCGCATTAATTACTCCCCAGCTTTAAGCGTTACAGAAACCTTTTTTGACCCTAGAACAACTCTAACCTCAAGGGATTTAAACCCAGAGCCCAATTTGAGCCTAATTAGAAGGGACGGGCTTTCATTTGTTGGCCTCAGCCTTGACCACAAAGGGTGACATAATTGCGTGGTCTGGCTGTCTTTATCCACATGCCAGACCACAAGGAGAACAGGAGAGAGAGAGAGAGCAGAGCAACCAAGACTGGTTATATTGAACAAATTGTTGAGTTGGGTTGAAAAAAAATTCGATCAAACGCGAATCATTTGCATGTTTTCATCCTTTGGCTGAAAGTCACTATCAATCAGCATCAAGCGAAATGAACAACAGCAAAAAAGCTGACTTACTCTCTCTTGTGTTCTCATTCCCTGCACGTTGGAGTCGTTTAATACAATGATGGGCGTGGGTCTTTTACCCCGACAATTCGAGCCCGGGGCTTTAATTTGCAGCAAATTTGATTTCCTCACTATTGAGTCTAACCCCATGACCCGGGGAACAAATGATTAAGCAAGTGTTCAAACAGATTGCTGCGCTTGATAATGCCAGGCCAACCATAACCCTCCCCTCAGTAAATGCAAACGAAGCTCTTGCATGAGGACCATGATATAAGCCACACTTGTGCCGATCTCTATTTCTATTTCCGGAGCATCCACCTCTGATTGTGAGAGGGATGAAACACGTTGAAATCACGAATAAGGATTGTTGTAGGTACTAATGAGTGATCTTCTTCAACCCACTACTACTACTATTACTGCTACTAACACCTCTCCTTAAGGGGCTAATTTTGATCTTTCGAAGCGATTTCAAACCGATCAAATCATTGATGATAGACTGAAAAAAGATTCCGATCCTAATTTGCAATTTGCTTCCAACCAGAAAGATGGAACATTGTACGAATTCATGTGTGAACGCCAACCACGATCATTACTGGGATTTCAACCGTCAAGACTCATCCATAAGGAGTGAATATTTTAGTCATTGTCCTTGCCCATTCAAGGATAGATGATCATGACTTATCACCATTATTATCGCTCTCAAACCTAAGTATTGTGCGTCTGGATTTCAGACAAGAGCAAAGATTCAGAATCAATTATCAATTTGTAATGTCACGAGGTTCCTTTTGTATGGAGTCTCATTTTGGCGGCCAAACCTTCGTTTGTCGTGATTATCGAATTTGTTGGACACGTGCTCGAGTTCTAGCACTGATGTGTTATCGTACTACGTAGAATGGAGGCAAAGTGGAAGCACTGTGCATGAAGAACGAGCGTTCCTTCCTGGGAATATATGACGGTTTAAGCGCTTGTTTAGGTGTGTAACAATTCTGAAAGTCATACCTCTTTTGTAACGCTTCTTTATTCGATAAGATAAGAATCTGACAAGCATAAGGAAGATTCAATGAATGGATCCTCCGTAACCAACACCCGTTAGAACACACAATCGAGTTGGCTCCCTTTCATAAGGCACCTCTGGTTTTAAGGCCCTAAAAGGCCCACACCAAAGCACTTAAAGCCATTCTTTCCACCTGAACTTGTTCAAATGCCCCTGTACATCATAAAATGAAATATACGGGTGTCTTCAGCGAGAAACGGACCTTCAAAATGGTTTGGTGGAGCAACACAGCCAGATTTAGTTGACTCTGTCACGAAAGTGACGACGCACTTCGTCAAAAGATTGGGGCTACGTTTTTTGTTGCCTATATATTAATTGACACAATTTATCTGTGGAGCTGAGTTTGCGCGAGTTACTTCTCATCTCATTGTGATCCAATGGTCCAATGACTTCAGCGGACCCTTTTTGTCCAAGGTTTCTTCATTGTATACGCAAGTATGTCTAGGATACTTCTGTACTATATTGAAAAACGTACACTGGTGTTCACACACACGGGCAAAGAAAAACGAAAATGTGGAACAAGCCACGCCAGGGCTCGTTTCCCCCTAGAGTCTGTCAGGCCCTCAAATTTGTTTTGAAAGAGATTTGTTCATTCAATTTCCTGACAAATACAGCGTATTGAATTCGCATTGATCTAAGTTGATTAAGTCAGGGTCAATACCCGTTGATCATTTGCGGTTTAGGAGATTCCTTAGCGGAAGGAGATGCGCCTGGGCGGATCTATTTAAAGTCTTTTTACCAGACCAACCCAGACAAAGCCCTTTTTGCCCTCGTCGTTAGGTTTCTTTATGCATATTGAAAATCATAAGATTTACTCCCTCGTTGAGAAGGCGTTGATCGTTGAATCAGTCTGGCTTCTGCGGAATGGGCCAACAATAGCTAATAGCTAGCTCGTTGCGCAATGCTTGCTTGACACAGACAATTGATAACTGTTCACATCCGTAGTCTTATGAATAATTGTCATCTTCTGGGATGGAGCGGCTGTCACAAACAAGGAATGCACCGGGTTTTCTTGCCAGGCCCTAAGGTTCAATATTTCCTAAGGAATAATCATCAACAAGACCACAAAGGAAAGTGCTTCCCCCTCATCGAGCTTTTGGGAAGGGCCAGAAAAGGTTCCAAAAGAGGCCGAACTCCCAGACCTGGCACTCTCCACTTAAGCTCTAGCGGCCTCCACACCAGGGAACATTATATTTTTCCAAAGGCTCAGAAAATACGTGCTCGAGTGGTTTGGCTGGGTCTGGTCTTGTCGAATTTTTGAAGCTACCAGGACGCCAACGAAGCACGACGATGTACGTAGTAGTAGGGGTATGGCGGGTACGTTCTCCATCTTTTCGTCGGGCGTCGAGTTGAAAACGAGAACAAGACCGAAGCGAGGAAGAGAGGCAAAGACGAAGGCCATGATGTGAATCCTTCCAGCGTCATCAGAGATTTTCAACAGAGGAATATTAGAGAGAGGCCGAAAGGAGAGCTCGAGGAAAGCGAGCAACGGGAGGAGGAGGAGGAGGAGGTGGAGGAAGAGGAAAGACATGAAGACTGAAGAGGAGGAACGCACCACTGAACTCTTCTTATTCCGTACTGCAAGAGTAGTAGGAGTAGTAGTAGTAGTAGTAGCAACAACAACAACAACATCGAATGAAAGACGAGAGAAAGAGGCCAGAGCTCCTCGGAACAACTCGTATTTTTGGTGACTTCTCGCCATTGAGCTCGAATCGCCAAGCTGATTACTCGTTTGTCATTGGAGCGTCATCCATCTCGCAAATGTTAATGAGTGCATGTGTGCAGAATCAAAACCAAGTCCCTTCACCCTATGAGGGTTAAAGGTTCAGTGCATTCAGTGCCGCAATGCTGTTTTTGTTGTACCGCAAGATTTGCGTGTCCAAGAGGTACCGATGTTGAGAGATTGATTGAAAATCAGACACAGAGGGTCAAGAAAGTTTCCCTCTCCCCATCCGTTCACTCTTCCTCCAACTGATCCTTTTCCATCATGACACAATAGACAATCAATTTCGCGGAGGGGAAGAAGATCAGTTAATGCCACTATCGATATGGCTGATAAGGAACATACCAAAATGAAGACCGAAGTGCTGACTCAAGAATCAGGTGAATGTGCTTCCAAGGAAATGAACTCAGCCATGGGTAGCATAAGTCTTGAGGAAGAAACCCCTCCTCCTAAACCCAAGCAAAGCGGGTTTTCCACGGCCAAGGGCGAAGTCAAAAAAATGTTCCAAAATGCCATCATGAAGAACAACGTGATTGCCAAAATACAGTCACTTCGAGAGGAGAAAGACGTCGTGAAGGACCAACAACTGGACCGAGCCTCAAAAGGCGTTGAAGGTTTAAGAGCACGCTTTCAGCTCAATCGTCCCAACTCGATTAGTGATCCTCTGGATACGAAGCCTGCTGACGGACCCCATTCGTCTAGACTTCTGGTCAATGATCCCACTTCATTTGATGCAGAATGGATGGGCCAGGATCACCCAAGGGAAGCCGATGATGGAGAGGAGAATTCCCCAGCCTTGGCGCCGCCCACTGTCATCACCGAGGAATACGAGCCCAGTACAAACACCACAACCCACACGACAACCACATTTTGTGCAACCCAAAGAGAATAGCCTCGAGAGTGAATGGAAACAAGACGATACACATTATTTCCTGGCCAAGTGCTTCCGTTTTAGTTTGAAGTAAGAAGACCTTTTTCATTATGGTTGCTTTTTATCAGAAGTCGAGCAATAACCTCAACTTCTATGTAATATCACCGCGGCTATTTCCATTCCAAAAAAAAAACTAAAACAACAACAACAACGACGAAGCCAGGATTCGACAACAACTACATGCAGCAGCCAATCATTCCGGCCTGTTATTCCAAATTTGTGTCAGTGCTATTCAATCCAACCCGTCTCGAATAATGAGAAGATCCTATCTGGCCTTCGTCCCTTTGTTCGGATTGCCGGATCTGTTCGAACGGCTGGTTGACTGGATGCCCCAGCCAAAACTGATTCTGTACCCTGCGATGTAATTCCGGTTGGCCACATAAAGCCTTCAATGAATGCCCACCCACCTCATAAAAAGTATCAATGTTTTGAAGAGAGATGAATAGAAAACTAGAAATCCAAAGCTCTCCCGCAAATTTGACCTGATTTCCCCTCTGAACTCTCATGTCATTAGCAGCTTCCGTTTGAATTGAAAGCTCTTTATTAACTACATCATTTCAATGGTATATTAAAGAAAGGGAAGATCAACCTATTTTATTTCCGCCATCGATTCCTAATAGTTCAAGCGCGAATCTTACCTTCTTATGTCTCATTGTGCTTGGATTTGGCATGATGACAGTGGTTTTTTCTTCTTCTTCCACTGAACTGGTCGTTGTTCCCAATCAATGCTAGTTGAAATCTGTGTCACTTAAAGCACTGTGCAACCGAAACTCATGTTCACATTAGCCAATTTCGGGATCAGACACGGGTGACGAAATCGGGAGACCACTTCACTGGAGAGTTTATCAGTCAAGGATATGTCATTCCTCTGTTGTCGATGGCTTCACTCGCTCTTCGATTTATGACGGCTCCTCGTCGGTGACTAAACCAAAAGAGGAACGATTTCCCAGTAAAAGGTCCCAGAACACGGGATCGTCCCAACTTGCGAGTCATCCACAAGCACCTCTCGTACCTGAGAAATATGCGAGGAGCGAATGTGAGAAGGAGACTTGAGGAGAACGCGAGTAACTCGGTCGGTCTTTCTTGCTAGCTGGCCTGTCAAGCAACCAACCACCTGAGTCGTAAACCAGAGTGGAACACGCAAGAACCACTCACTCAGAAGCCAACGAACGGTCTGAGATGGGACAGCCAACGACTGGGAACAACTCGAAGGTTCTTGCTTTGACGATGAATCAACCGACGTGGATGACTCAGGTCATGCAAATGATCAACGGAGTACGGCAACAACCAACCTAGTCAGGTCGTGGTTTACGTTAGGTGCGATGACCCGTTACGAGCTCACATACAACGAAAGGTACTTTCACCCTCTCCTTCACGTGGCTATTAACAAAGTCTGCGCAACAACTGAAACTATGAAATATTTGACAAATCCAAAATCGTCCACATAAATCCAACGAGGGCGTACCGGGTGATGGAAGAGGGCGTTCGAATCATTCTCGTTCTTCGCCAGCGTGTAAGAACTGATCCCGGGCCCTTCCAGGTCCCAAGTAGCAACTAAAGTGCGGGGTGTGAGTCGCGTGGCTGTGCCTACTCGACAGCAATTGAGAGTGGTTTTTAGCTCAAGTCCCCAGGTTCTAGTCGCAATAGTACTGTTCTGTAGATGAGCCCTTTTGACACGCTTTGAGCTTCAGATTTGGAAGATTCCAAAGTGTTGGACACATGAACTGTGGCACTGTGGTCTAGGGCCACACAACACCATCACCACTACTACCACCACCACCACCACCGGCTTAAATCATTGGGGGTGACAATTCCCGGCAAGTCTAGCCTTGTGGCCATCGACGTCGGATGAAATCAACGAGCTATGCCGGATAGGTAGACCAACGTAGAGGACGATTTTTGTGCCTCTCCTCTTTCCATTCATGTGTGATGCTTTTGCGCTCGGCCGTTGGTTGAGGACCAATCCATGTAGTCTCAAGTGCTCCAGGGTGGATGAACGAAGAAGATCCAGAGGGTGCA
Source organism: Tigriopus californicus (assembly GCF_007210705.1). NCBI lineage: Eukaryota > Metazoa > Arthropoda > Copepoda > Harpacticoida > Harpacticidae > Tigriopus > Tigriopus californicus. Next base: position 5,800,295 of record NC_081448.1, read on the forward strand.
CTCACACAAGCTCTGCCTGACTCTTTCACTCATACACTCACTCACTCACTCACTCGAGGCTTGGATAAATGAAGGTGAGCGAGAGTGGCGAGTTGGTCGGATGTCGCTTCTCTAATATCTTTGCATGATGATTTTGGGATGGAGTCATTGACAATCACAAATGATTGCCAAAGGCGGCGCAACGAGCTCACTCCAATGGCTGGATGCTCTCAGAACTTACAGTAAGGTATTGGTTTTTAGCTCACAGGTAATCTGTGGCTCGCACACTTCATTCACTCTGAGCGTAGCACACCCACACTCACCTTTGCCATCACCGATGACAGTCACTATGTCAACCATGCGCGAAGAGTCATCATCATTTGAAATAGTGCTACACTTATTTTACCACCAGGTTCATCGTAGGTAGATATATATGCTGCTGTATTTGCACTTGAAAAAAATTCTTTCGTTCCCGTAGGAGCCGGGTGGAGGGGGAAAGTCGGGGGCATTGGAATTGATTTGAGCTCACATGTACGGCATGTATTCTCTCATCACGTCAAAGAGCGAGATGAGAGAATGGTGCTGGGTGCCCATCTCGTCTGTCAGCAACGCTTGCTGTTGTCTAAATGAACCCGGTAGAGACCATGGAGTTGGATGCCTCCGGAAAGGCGACTTGGATTTCCTCAATTTTCCTTACCTGGACGGACGCATGGACAGATAGAGGGATGGTGGGTGGATACAGGCAGGGAGAGAAAGATCATTAACAGACAAAGAGAGCATCATTCATTGATGGCGATGATACCTGGGGACAGCCTTACACTTTTTAAGCCTTGTTTAGAAAGAAATTGAATTTCTGATGGCTTACTTGAGTCGAGTGTTATGTGGAGTACGCGCCTCATAAAATCGAGTTCCATTGATGAACGTACTTATTGAAATTCAACACTCATAACGAGTATGGATGATTTTAATCAAAAACCTTTCTTATACGATTTGATCAAATTTTCAATGATGGCTGAAAAATAAATATTAGCGGTTTTTTTTGATTTGGTTTTTCACGAGCTTATCTAACCGCTACAGGGTATGTAATCCCCATTACTATTAAAATGAAAGGTTATAATTCGTCTATTTATTACCTTTCAATCTTTATATGATAATTGTTTCATCAACGAATTTGAGTGGGCAGACCGAACTAGTCCTTGAATGTAGGGTTGATCTAGAATGCCATCTAAAAATTGGTCCAAGTCTGACTTGAAAGATGCAACCGTATCGACAAGGCCTAGGTGTTCCCTACGAATATTAGAGGGAAGCAAATTGAACAATGAAGGAGCCCGAGAAAGAAGAGAGTTGGACTTCATTGTTCGAACTAGCCTGGATTCTCGAGGGCTTGAAGGTGCTCTCAAAATGCACATTAAGCCTCGACGGTCTCTAGAATCGACCCTAAATCCTGGGTTGGGACAAAGCTTATGAATACTTTTGAAGACGTACAGTATCAGATACCTTTCATACCTTCTCTGAACACTGTACAGTCCCAACTTCACTAGTCTCTCCCAATATGAGAGCTCTCTCATTCCTGTGATGTTCCTAGTGAAACATCTTTGGACTTGTTCGACCTTTTGCAAATCTGCTGAACTCATTGGAGCCCAAATGGGTGAAGCATATTCAAGATGTGGCTGGATAATCGACTTGTACAGAGTTAGCATCGTGATGCTATCTCTAGACTAAAACGTGCGATATATCCAACCACACATTTGAAAAGCTTTACCCACCTGGATATGCTCATCGAACTTTCCATTATTTTGGAGGACTAAACCTAAATCTTTCATAGATGAGACCATAGATGAGATTTATCTCCATTATCTACGAGTGGAGTATTGAAAGGAGTTGGCCCAAATGTCATTGAGCGGAATTTCATTCCGTTCAGGGCCATATTACTCTCAGTTAACCAAGAGTAGATTCGATCTAAGCCCTTTGCAAGGCTACTGGAATCTTGGCCATTCCTACCAGAAACTAACTTTCTAAGTTTCTTTTTACTTGTACTAAGAGGAAGGACTTCATGAATATCAAGAAATTCAACAAGTTTGAACTTCATGATCTACTCAAACACCTTCGCAATATTCGAAGTGAGAGAAATCGGCCTATAATTACTGGGGAGCGGCCTATACTTATTGGGGAGCGACTTATCTCTCCTTTAAAGATTGGTACAACGTGAGCTAACTTGAGTGACGATGGAAACTTGCCCTGATCCAAGGTGCAACGCATCAAGTACGAGAAAACAGGAGCAAGAACCAGTGAGGGTCTCATCAGAAACTGAGATGTCACACATCAATCAACATAAATCAACATTTAGACGATGCTAATTTTGATTGTCCTTGATTGGAAACTCGATTCATATTCATAAATTTGAAGAGATTTTCTTCGGAGTTACGAACTCTTATTATTGATTCTGTACGGCTAATATTTTGTGACATAAAAACTTGATGGTAGATATGTTTAGTTTCAGTGTGTGAATGTGTATAATCTAAAGTATCAAGTTGTTGCCTTCGGTTGTCTTCTTATTTTAAAAGGACAGCATTTGGGTCTCATAGTAGTTGGTAAGAATTCGATGTTACAAAAGCTCGCAAAACTAGGATGAAAGACTGATTGAATTCTAAATTCCTAGAAGAAAATGGCTAAGTTGCAATTGCCATTGTCTGTATTCTGTTAGTGATAAGTATTGGTGTTTCAACTAGCTTACGATACAGATGGAACGTTTGTGTCATCAATCAAATAAGAATGCATTCGTTGTAGTGAATTTGAGGATTTATTTAGATCGCATTTTACTTAGGATATCGTATGTACAATTGCATGTCACACACGTGCATTCTTCCTAAATCTCCGTGCCACTCTCCCTCGCCCCTTTCGTGTTGTTTTTAAACGCAGTTGATTTCGCAGCTTTATTCGAAAAAACTCTTTTTAATGTGAAAGTTGACATTCTCTATTCTCTTGTCGAGTTTCTGGTAAAAACAAACTAGATCTTATGCAAAATCTGAGGAATTTGTGCTCATTAAAATCCTTACAAAACCCATCAATAGTGAATAATTTTTGAACAACTCATTCCTGGAAAAAATGTTAAGCAATGCATTCCAGCTCTTTACTGAAAGCCAACATGTACTTCAAGTACTCTCCAAGTTCCAACGTACAAACGTTTAATGTTTTATTTGCAAAGCATTTGAGAGGCTGAGTGAATTTTGGAAGAAAACGTTCCGCCAAAAATTTCAGCTTTCAGATTTTTGGGAAAGACGGAACATAACACTAAGACGCCCCAAGTAGGCTGCAATGAAATTTCTTCAAATAAGTAATGGACTCACAGGAAGATGGTTAAATTCGTACTCAGGTTGGTACCCAGGACACTTATACTGTACTTACTTGGTTGCTGGTTGCTATTAACTACGAGATTGAACGTGTCTGTATCTTTGCCTCCTTTGCGTCCCTTGCGTCCCTTGCGTCTCTTCTACGGACAGAGGTACACCGTATGTTAAGGCACATATTAAGTCTGATGAACTGACAGCACATGTATAGGTGAGAAAAAAAGACAATATACCTTTGAGCATCCCTTCTTCATATTGTACTTCTCACAGCCGAACTTTAGAAACTTTTGACACCAGTTAGGGTGGTCAAACGGACAGCATTTTTCCTTCATCAGGACAAGGCAGTTTCCGGTAAACAGGACAGACTGTTTTCTTCACCGCTGTCTTTTCCTGTTCTATTTCAAGAGGAGGTACTACTTCAACCTCTACATTGGTCAAATTAGTCGACTTCGACTAATTCATGGACTCCATAACTAAATTTGACCAATGTAGAGGTTGAAGTGGTACCTCCTCTTGAAATAGAACAAGAAAAGACTAAAGGTGTATTGGGCTGGAACCCAGCTCGAAACTCGACAACATTTTGACGTCTGGGCTACCCCAGGGCTCAGCCCATAACGAAATGCTGAAACGTATTTGGCCCAAACCACCTCGAGCTGGGTTAAGGCTGTGGCTCAGCTCAGCTCGAAATGTCGAGTTATGATGTAACCCAGCACGAGCTCGACGACGACTGTCCTCAGCCCAGACAGGGACTCTAAAGAGAGGAAACGACACGGCTTTCCCCTCACCGCCAACTTAGGCCATTGCGTTGAATCAAGACAGTAACTCTAGTATCAATAAAACGAGATTATCCGTACTAAATAGTACATTAAAGTGTTTTAATTAAGTAATGATCTCCTTGATATACAACTCCGTCCAAATACTAAATATTTCTGATTTAATTTTGAAAGTCAGAAGAATGAATGAAATACCCATGAACATCATATTTGACAAAAAAACATCAGCCAATGGTGAAAAATGAATGAGTTATCTGTTTGTAGGTAGAATTTAAATTTCTACTTATTAGGAAGTTTGCATTAAAGGCAGGCATTATTTAACGGGCACAGAGTAATACCAAAGTACAGTAGACTAGATCTCAGTTTGAACTTTGGACTCCAATAAATTGTTTTTCTTGCAAAAGCATTCAAAATATCAAAATAGTCAAATTAAGCAGGTGCCATGTCTCTTAAAATTATCATTCTTTGATTATGAAGCATCCATATGTGTTTAAAGAACAATATGTAGCTC
>NC_081448.1:5805056-5838880 GCF_007210705.1 Tigriopus californicus
CAGGTGCCATATCTCTTGAAATTATTATTTCATGATTATGAAGCATCTACATGAGTTTAAAGAACAATTTGTAGCTCAGAGCTACAGTATGTCTACTTTTGGATTGAGGGCCATGCCTAGAGTGAGAACCATAGTTTCATAACAAAAGCGTCAAATTACTTGAAATTTGATCAAGATGTTTCTGAAACAATTTTCTACAAATAATATTATTGGCAAAACAGAATTGATTGATTGTGCTTCAAGCAAATTCTTGCTTTATCAAGAAAACCTAATTAGCACTTTTCAGTTGTTGTACTTTAAGACATGTTTAAAGTCATTTTGAGTTTATCTAAATGCCTGGTTTTAAGCACATACCACCATTGGCTACAAAAATGATATTAGTCTCATATTTTGTTCAATAATTATGCCAATACTTGACATTCAAAAATGTCAGCCGCAAAAGTTTAGGCCTTAGTTGGCGGGAAAGGTTTGGTGATCACTAAAAAGTGGCGTTTCCTTGCTTTAGTGTCCTTGGCCCAGACCAAACGCAACGGAGCTCAGCTCTGGCCCATCCCAGTTTGCCAGCTAATGTCTAGGATTGGAAGACAAGCAAAGGAAACATTATATATGATAATGGAAGGTCTCTTGCAATCAACAATTTGGTTGTTTTTCAATTTCTTATTCGATGAAACCGCAATAAAACCTTGATAAAAGAGAGGTCCCAAACCTCATTTTTGCAAAATTGGCGTTGTCTATTTCAGAAGGATTTTGCTTCCACTACAGAATTGCAGCTATTTGTGGCACAAACACCAAAATATTTTCACATGAACTGTTTTAAAATAAGACGTCTGATGATCTCTTTACATTTTACGTATGTATTTGAAAACGAGTTCATACAAAGAAAATTATTTGCTATCAATTTTATCAGAAAGGGGAACTACAAATTTTGGCGTCAGGACTTCGTCAAAGACGCTTAAACATTGAGCCAAAGAATTTGAAGAGATACATTTAACAAGAGCATAACAACAAGCAAAAACTGATTTGAATCGTATTGTCACAAACCAGAGCCCGTTTTTTTAGAGCCAAAGAGTGAATCTTAGATAAAGAAAAGATCCAACATTTGTAGAATAGTACGACTTTTTCTGAATCTAAGATTCACTCCTTGGCTTAAAAAAGCTAGGCTCAGGTACCTCAGCGTTGAACGATTAAGAAAGCATTTCAAATTCAAATTATTGAAGCAATCAAGGGAAGGATGAAAAAAAGCCTCAGCTCTGGCATACAATGATAGCACATATCATGAATATACGCAAGAGGTTATCATATCCTCAATAAATGTAAATAAACTTGTGCTTTGAGGCCTTCTATCTTTTTTTGCATCTTTTAAACACGTAGTTGTGCTAAGACAATTTTTTGGTGCTACGTGACACGAGAATCAGAAGCTATACTGGCCAATAGGTCTATTGCACAGACCATATAATGACTAGACCTCGCATAGCGCAAGGAAAAATGCGAACACTTGCCTTCATCAGCTGGTACATAAATTTTGGTGTACAGTGACTCATACTTTTTCATCCGCCAGCGTGGCCGGATTCAGAGTGAGCTTGTCACTGATAGCGTTCGTTGAAGGCCCAGCGGTTGTAGGTCGTTAGTACTGATCAGGCAGTCACCCTCCTCTTTTTTGGTGTACAGAGTTGTTGACACAAAATCCATTTTCCTCTGCACTGAGGTCGGGCCGATGCGACATCTAGTCGTTATATGATCTGTGGTCTATTGGTTTACCCACCCAAGGTCTCTCTGATCCAACCCAGATCTAGCTCAACTCAGACATAGCTCAGCCCAGACGTGGGTCAACTCGATCATGAGCCAGCTCGGATTTGGCCCAGCTCAGACTTGGCTCGAAATATTAACCCTATCAAGCTAGCCATTGAGTACTCCATGGCTCAGCCCAGCCCGAAACGTTCTTTTTTGGCCCAGCCCAGCTCGTGAGTTGAAAGCTGTCAACCCAGCTCAGCTCGAAATGAGCCACTTTCCTCTTAGCTCAACTCAGCCCTAAAATTCTTGGCTCTTTACATCTCTACTACTGGGTGAGCCTGTTGTTCAAGTAGCACCCTGAGGCGAGTTTTTTAAACGCTCGTACCTCTGAGTTAAGGCTTGGACCTTACGCAGAATGAGCACTTGCTCACCTCTTTGGCCAGTGTAGTTTCATACCGGTTAACGTCCAAGGTACGAGCTTTAATTAACTGGCCTCTGGTTTGATTGACTCAGAGAGGTAAAACCTCTACAGTAAATTACTGATCATTCTACTGCATAAAATGTTCATCATTTCATTCCAACTCAAATGATAGAAAAAAAATTGTTCTAACGGTAAAAACCTATTTACTCAATAAATTCCATTCTTTTGATTAGACAAGACATTTTCCTGTATCAATGAAACGAGAACATGACAGTAATGGGAAGTCGCACTCTATCCAATTGCCACGAGTCAGCGAATGAAACCACTTAATTTTGTTGATGGTATGTTATTCTAACATTTGGTTATTCTATGAGAACCAATTATTACTTGTCGTTTGGGGCTCGACTTTGCCTGAGCCATTCCGGAGCGAGGGTTATACCAAATAGTTTAGAAAATTATGGGCGCGCCCATCTTGTCACATGTTCCGCTTTTAATATATTTGATTAGATACGCCAGAAATTATCGTTAATCTGCTCAAACGATGAAATAATAACGAAGCAAAGTAATCACCGATAATTCATTGGTAAGGGTCGGCAATTATTGCGCTCAAATTTGCTTACTTTCTGGCTTGTGAATTTTAGTCAAATTTGTTTACTTTCTTGGTTTTAAATTTTAGTCAAAAAGCTATCAAAACGATATAAATGAGTGAAAAAAGTAAAAATTCGATTGGTTATTGAAGCATTTTGGTAGCTTTACTCGGCAAAAATTGGCTGAATATTCTTTTCTTCAATGGCTTACTGTATTGCTGATTGGGAAGAAAAAAAAACAAGTTAATATTTGCATTTGATTATCAAAAATTGAAATTTTACTGCAAACTCATACCTAAAGCTTCTAAGTTAAAGTTCATATTTCAATGCGTTCTATAATCCTAATATAGGACAAAATAGATGCACGGTTTGAAAGTTCAGTCTTCTGATTGTAAGCAAATCAATCAAACATGAAATTATAATACAGAAAACTCATGGTAAAAGTCAGAAACAGTACCACAAGATTAATATTTGACCTTAACTCCAATTTAAACTGACCAAAACATGTGAAGTTTTTTTATGAATGGTGATGAAAGAATAGGATCAAACTAAAATAGAGCTAGCACAAGTGCAATAATTACGTGTACATTAATTTATGTCAACATGTCATTCGGAAACGGCTTTCTGTCAAATTTTCAATATAGTATGGATAATTCTCTTATTTGGGTTATTTTAATGTTACAAAATGTCTAAACATTCAACAAATCCCAAAATTACTGAATTAGTTAGGAAGTCAATTCAACTTGTGTAAAATATCTGTCTGACCCCTAATCCTTAGGAAAGCCTGTGCTTTTCCTGACGCTATCAAAAAAGAATAATTACCCCGAAGCTACCTACGATAAGGTAAAATGAGGTATGATGGGCGTCACTTTTACTGGGAGAAATGCCATTATTTCTCTAAGTCGATAATCGTCTGCATATCAGTTTGCTTAGAGACTGTTCTTCTTGGTTCATACGTTCATGTGCCTTGTAATATAGAGGCTTTCGAATAAATAGTTGAAATTTTCTCACAGAAAAAGTCGAAAGAGTTTACAACACTGGCAGCAATGAAAAAATAAATTAACAATATTGATCGAGTTTTCTTATGATATCTGAAATACAAACGGAAAGTCAAAACGTTGCAAGAAGCTGTAATCTAATCATCTGATCTTGAATCGACAGTGTTTCAAGGAAATTGCCGAAAAGTCACATCATGCTTGGCCTATCTGGAGTCTTTCAGACACATTGCATAAAGTATTATGGCTTGTATTTTAATGTTCCCAAATTAATAAAGATACTATTGCAAAAATCGTGCACTTTACATCAATTCATGATTGTATCGATGTTGATTGTTACCCCGCAACCACACTAGCAGAGGGGAGTTCTTTGGGTGTTGAACAATATTAATAACATTTTGATAAGTTAATGCCGCCAAAATTCTTGGGCTTCTGGAAGCTTATCAAAATTCACGCATGCATTATTTTTTTTATGGGCATATTCAGCAATCTACGACAACCATTTTGGTTCAAGCTATTTGTAATTGGAAGCGAGTGGAGTTCGTCGACTTTTCCCGACCAAACAAGAAAATAAGGAAACCATTCAGAGTAACTACATGTTGGGCTTGGGCTTGAGATTGAGATTGATGATTTGTTGTAATTCATTCAATAATGTACGTTGTTATCGTGCGTTTCAAAATGTCAGAAATATCCTTGGTTTTGTTTAGAAGGACATCATATTTAAAAAGGCAGAATGATCAGGTCGGGGTTTGTGTCGATATGATTGGGCAGAACCAAAAGTTACTAATGCTAATAATTCCCATTTCCAGTCTATTTTCCATTGTTTTTCCTGCAGAGAGGTGAGTGCTCCGAATCAACAAAGGTGGAATATGATTTGTAAGAGAGGAATCGCCTTGGTTCTTATAATAAGCATGATGCTTCATTTGAATGGTGAATCTAATGTTCAAGTACCCAAAGGGAACCAAAGTGGTTCTGAACCTAATGAGTCCGTCTCAGATCGTCTATCCAGACGATCCTGTCAATATTGGCCATTTGACCTAGCTATCAATCCTCTAATGTTGGCCAAAGATATCTTGGAGGCGGAATACCAAGCGTCAAGACCACCCTTGCTTAGTTCACACGATCCTAGCCTTTGTTTAAATATCTTCTTTTCTTTAACCTTGGAAGAGGACATCATTCTGGAAGATCAAGACAGCACCTTGGAGGTTTCCAATACAATCGGGATTTCATGGATCGATTCTAGACTGAAGATGTTGCAGCAATGTCGAAAGATCACGAATTTAACGGACGACGACGCATGTTCCAAATTCGAAACAAGTTGGGCCGTTTCACAAATCGAGGCCATTTTGTGGACTCCATTGTTGGAAGTATTGCGTTTGCAAAAAGTGATTGATCGAGATTTTCTGTTCACCATGAAAAAGGCATTAGTCAATGGTTGCACTGGAAAAGTCACCTTCTATGGAAAGATCAAATACAAAGTCAAGTGCCCCTTGGACTTCTCGATGTTTCCGTTCGATAAGCAAGAATGTCCTCTTATCTTTATTGCGCCCAAGTCTAGGGTTCCTTTCAATGGATCATTATGCATGGTCTGGCAGCATCCCCCTAATCGATTGGAACGATTAGCGACTGTCAAAGACAAGAGAATGGGCAATTGGAACACGGAAATCTATGTAGAGGAGAACTGGGACAAGGAGATAAAAAACTACGTAAAAATCATGTTCGAATTCAAGCGGTACACGACGAGTTTCATCGTTCAAACTATGATCCCCTCTATCCTCATGGTTTTGGCCAGCTTTGGATCTTTGTGGGTTCCAAGTAACCAGATTCCAGGGCGAATGACATTAGCCATCACAACATGTTTGACTCACATGTCTATGATCAATGGAGCCTTGGAAAAGGCTCCTCGAACGTCTTATTTGAAGGCGATTGATATTTGGCTCATAACCTGTTTTGCATTCACGTTTTCAATTTTAGTCGAATTTTGTCTTGTTATCAGTTTGACTCAAGCATCAGCCTTAAAGGAAATGGTTACAGAAGTTGGATCACGTGACAACCATACCAAACCAAAGAAAGTCAAATCCCAAAAGGAGTTTTCACTAGATAAGAAAAATGTGGCAAGGTCTCTCAAGATTGCCTACATGATGGAACGGTGGGCCAAAATTATTTTACCCTTCTTTTTCTCCACATTTTTTGTCATATTTGTTGGATATGTGACATCTACGCAGGTTTTTGACAATCCAAGCAATGTAACCAAGAAAGCTCTAAATGTTATGAAAGTTCGGATGTAAAATGACATAGATCTTGAATGATTCCATAATTCATTGAAAGTTGAGTAAAATCAACGTCATTTTTTTCCAAAAAACTTATGGCTTTGCCCATATGATGCACATGCTTTTAAGCTGAATCACCTGAAGTGACTTAAAAAAGAACAATATAATTCATCAAAATTAATGGCTGCATTTTTTGAAGAGAATAATTCATGCCTTTTACTATAGTTTTCTCTCGGATTTCACGAAAGCTACAACTAAACGTAAGGAGTATCAAGATTACTTGTCTTGAATAACTGATATGTGTAAGCAGCTGCTCTGACTTTAAAAGAATGTTCAACTACCAAGACATTTATCAAAACCCCAAAGACTTCCTTCATCTTTTTGAATAATTCTGAGTGGTAATAAATTAATGAATGTCAACATGTTTCCCTACTCTTTGAACGGATCCACTCTGCCATTTTCCAATGTCGTATTCTGCTCGAACTCAAGAGCCAGAATAGAGCTTTAAGCCAGAAAAGAATATTGATCTAATCGCTCGAAGAGTCATAAAAAAGTTATGGAAACAAACAGGCTCCTAGTCATATGTGCGAAGTTATGGGGACGTTTAGGCAAGCTCTGGCAGGTTCGTTTGTTTGCTGGTACCAGTGTCAGGGATGCAAGTTTGGGGCTTCAAACACGTTTTTTAGAAGCTGACCCAACTTTCGCATTGCTATATGAGGAAAGGTCAGCTTTGTTGAAACCAATTTGAAACGCCAATTTTGCATCACTGGCATTGGCAGGCAAGTTTGTTTGCTGGTACCAACGCTTGCCTAAATGTCCGAATAGAGGGTGTTACGCACGAGCTGACTTTCTGCAACCTCTCATATTAGTTGCGCCGTGGGAGACACAAAAAAGAGAGCGCTGTGCTCTTGCACGTGTAAAGAATGACTTTTAATGGATATTATAGAGTAATCCTTGTGAATTATTGAAAGGAAGAGGATGACAGTATCACAGATGAATTCTACAACACAAAATCAGGCTTTTGTAACAATAAACAAGGTAACATTCCAGGTCTTTTTCTCACGATATTGAAGCACCAGGGGAGGACCATAGTCTTTTGATCCAGTTGCAAGACACAGATTTTCGCACAATGTGTCGATAAAACTGCGACTCATAACACAGTTCGAGCCTCACAGGCTCATAGTTTCGACTTGAAACCTGCTCCAATTTTCTGCGATCTGTGAGAGACTTGTAAAAGACAGATGTAAAATGCCAGTGGAAATTTCAACTCTATCCCCAGATGACCAACAGCAACCTTTGTCCAACTCTAAGACCCCAACTTGTAGACCATACTCTTATTTTCTATTAACTAAACTGAAGTGTTTGTTATTAGGCTTTTGGACCCCACTCCATATTTTGAGCCTAACTGCAAAGTTGTTGCCTTGTGTAGTGCCAAACCCACATCAATCATAGAATAATCTTCAAAAGAAAATTGGAAGAAATGAAGAAAACAAACAAACCACCAGACCACTAGTTTAGCCTTGATGCCTACTGAATTAATATGAATGATGGGTTTGAACGTCATGTTGTTTGGTCTTTTGATTATGAAATGCATTTGAATTCGCCCAACATCTTTTTAGATGTTTAAGATATATTTTTGTAAACACAAATTTTCATTAATTCTTCAAGTTGGCCATCGTTCAGAAATGATCAGATGAAGGAGCTTTTGCAAATAAAACCTTCTCTTTTGACACTTTTATATTTTTGTTCAAAAGAAAGGGAGGAGACGTGGTGTAGTGGTTAGCGCAGTTTCCTAACATGAGAGAGGTCCCCGGTTCGATTCTCCTCCCCGACCTTTCTCAAGGAAACTTTTAGACGCTAACCACGCCCACAGACGGAGAACCAATCTGATATGGATTATGACACTGCCTCACAATATAACGATATGGACGATATGTTGACCAACTTTGCTGGCCCGGCGAGGTTAATAACTCCGACCTTAGCACCCCAAATACAAAAAAAAAAAAAATCTTACTTATTAATCCTATAATAGTAATAATAATTGATATGTATACTATTTATCACGATACTTCTTAGATTATACTGTTATGGCTGAAAGCTTTTGTAACTGCCGAAAGCAAATATATTTGGGTTCCAATAATCACCATATATAGCTTGATGATAAAAAGGAAGGAATAAAAAATTAGAATAGGATCGTACATTGGCCATTTTACAATATTTTATAGCCCCCTTACGCTGCACGAAATATCGTTTACGTTCTGCGCTTCAGTCAGTCAGCCACTGCCAATTAAATGGAACTTTATTGAATTATAATGCTTTTGTGTTGTTTTTTGGCTAATTCTTTCAAAAGCGTATCTATAATTAGTGAACTGGGTCACATAGTTTTCGCAAAACAAATTGCTTTCATGGCATGTCACGAGTAGTTTATTGAGCAATCTACGGTGGGTCTTCACGTTTTGTTTGGGCTGTCTGATGTTACAAATAAGGGCCCTTACACATTATACACCCAGTTTGATAACATATGACAACGTGATGAAAATAACATTAGCGTTCAATGTTATCAATCTGAAAAACAAGGTTTCAACAAAACTCACACTTTTTGATCTACTAAAGAACTAATGCACATTGCGCTATTGTTAAGTTGTCTGTCCCCTGGGCACTGTCCATCTCCATGTCGAGCTAACTCCTTGCTTTGGCTAACTTGGCTACTCTGCGTGCCGTTAAGGCGGCTTTTTAGTCAACCAGTGCGCAACCACCAGTTGGCAACTTGGAAGGCTTCAGCTGTCAGGTGGGTGACGTCACTCTGGTCGTTGTCCTTACGTCAAAACTGTGAGCAACGTCAAATGAGCTGAAAAATGTAGGGCTCAATCGTTGGAGTTAAATGTTATATACAAAACTTTGGTGCACCAAAATGAAATATCGGTGCACATGCTAAGTTAGGGACGTGCTCTGATGTTTCATCAACTGCAACGCGAACACATGGGGGGAGAGAGAGAGGGGACCATCCTCTGGGGATTCACAGGGCCATCCAGGAACACGGGCCATCCTGGAACACGGGTCCATGTTCATCCGGTTCCGGGTCACGGGGCCATCCCAGGGTCAGGGGGCCATCCCACAAGGGGTAACGGGCCATCCGGGCGGATCACGGTGCCAACCGGGTCACTAGGCTTCTGCCCTCTGACAACACAAGGCCCTCGGCTCTGCCCATTGCCAACTCAGTCCCTTGAAGGGAGAGCCACACGCTCCAACCCTTCCCAACAGGAGAATAACTCGGTGGGCAGCAGCCGGTTTACCGACTGCGCCATGTTGTATTGCCATGTCAATTTTGATCTCAATTTGCGGGATTTTGCCATCATCATCATATTACTCACGAGATAGCGTCCAATGGACACGCCGAAAACATCGTCAAATCCATGAAAATTCTTTTTCAGAAACATGGCCACGATTGGCGCTCCTTTCGTGGATCTCTCCTAGATTGGCGGAATGTTCCCCGTGCCGACGGCCTCAGCCCGGCTCAGTCGCTTTTCAACCGTCGACTCCGCACCCGTTCACCCGGCCATGGCCAACTCTACGAGCTGCTCTCGGAGCAGGATTGGCTAGCGGCCCTGGAAAAGCGGAGGGGAGAGGCGGATAAGATCAAGGCTGACTTTGATGCCCACGCGCTCACCCCACAGATCATACAACGGTCATTATATGGTCTGTGGCTCACCCACCATCGACCCATGTTGACGCCTTAAAGTAGGGTTCTCATCCAGAACTCTCGGACCAAGAAATGGGACTGTTCGGCCTTGATCCTCAGAGCTCAACATGATGGACGATCCTATGATATCTTGATGGATGGCCGTACATTTATTCGGAACCGATGTCATCTTCGTCCCCATCCCACCAAATCATCCCATCAACCAGTCTCCTCGGAGGAAACACCGGTATATGGCGACCCTGACGCTCCACCGCCCATTCTTCGGCGAGGTACCCGATCCCGACCAAAAAACCGTCCGCTTTGGAAAATCATGATTGGTTTTCAATGATCTATTCTGTGCCGCCATTTTGGGGTGGAAGATGATAAGTCATGATCTATCCAATAGCCATCCATTCCAATAGTTGATTTCTCTACTCTGGCTCCCCCTAGTATCTCTCATCTGTTCGAGACACTTCTACTTTACCCTTCTATCTATCCTACATACCTAAAATAATGGAAAGTTCGATGAGCATATCCAGGTGGGTAAAGCTTTTCAAATGTGTGGTTGGATATATAGCACGTTTAAGTGCAGAGATAGTATCACGATGCTAACTCTGTACAAGTCGATTGTTCGGCAGCATCTTGAATATGCCTCTCCCATTTGGGCTCCAATTAGTTCAGCAGATTTGAGAAAGCTCGAGCAGGTCCCAAGATGTTTTACTAGGAACATTGAGGATATGAGAGAGCTCTCGTATTGGGAGAGGTTAGAATGGTTGGGATTGTACAGTATTCAGAGAAGGTACGAAAGGTATCTGATACTGTACGTCTTCAAAAGCATCCATGAGGTTTGTCCCAACCCAGGATTTAAGGTCAATTGTAGTGACCGTAGAAGCTTAATGTGCGCTTTGAGAGCACGTTCAAGCCCTCGAGTATCCAGGCTAGTTAAAACAATGAAGTCCAACTCTCTTCTTTCTCGGGCTCCTACATTGTTCAATTTCCTGCCTTCAAATATTCGTAGGGCGTATGTAGGCGTTGATCCAGTAGCAGGATTTAAGTTGGACTTGGACAAGTTTTTGACAAAATTTCCCTATCAACCTTACATTCAAGGGTTAGCCAGATCAGCCAACTCGAATTCGTTGGTCGATCAAATAATATATATTTAAATAGAAGTTAAGTAAAATGAATAAATTTCTCGTCTTGTTCTGCTGGGATTCCAAACCCAGTAGCGGTAAGGAAGTCCGCAAAGAAAAAAATAAATATGGATCTACTTCTTCAATATCTGTAGGCATGGGATTTTCCCGGTATATGATGTGGCTACACTTCTGACCTAGGGCGTACTCCATGCCTAGGAATAACGACCATAGTGACGTCACTTGATAAAAACGGCAGTTGTCAACCTATGAGGATATTCTGCGAAATGAAGGGATCTGGGCTGTATATTTAGCTATATATATATGGGAATACACATGATAGCACCTGTCTAAAAATAGGATCCAAAATGTGGACAAATGTCAAAAGATGCAATATGAACTTGAGCTAAAAATTGAGTACAAAAACATGATCCATATAATTTAAAGTGCCACCTTAAGATAGGTGTTGGATGAGAGTAGTTAGATTGATTGACGTAAGGTATATTTTATGTCAAAATAATGGGATAAATGATCATATATATAGATCAGTGAAAAAGGTTACGGACACTTTTAACAAACTCATGAATAATTTAGGAAATGTTTACTTTTTTAAGTTGCTAAATTTAGCGCCAATTCATGATCAAACCTCCATTAGGATTTGTTGTTATTAATCAAATTAATCTAGTATTTTTACTTATATTCAAATCATTTTTATCTGGTTTTTGACGAGCAGTGTGGTATATAAATTCACGTTTTTTCCAACTTACAATGAGACAATGTATTATTTTAATTACCTCCTTTATGGGTTGTAATCCAATCAAATGTCATAAATTAAGATATTGTTTCATAAATCACACAAACTTTTTGAAACTGATGATTTTGAAAATGATTCATCAATATTTAATTAAATTCTTGTAATTAACTTAAGAATATTCCATTTGTATAGTTGTATAGTTTGAAGAATTTGCGAAAGAAATGTTCAAAATCTGTTGTTGTGGTTCATCTGTTCCTTTCTGCCCTCATTATGTTTGCATTGCATTGAAGGTTTAAGAATTATCTTTCGTGTTTTACATTATGAGTAAACTGCATCTGTTTTTGGTTATGGCCTTACTCTGTTCCTGGTGAACTTGGATCAAATTGAAAACTGCTTTTTTGCCACCAATAGTTTACCGTAATGCAATATGCTACTTTGCTCACTTATCATGTTTCTTGCCTATTAATGATTGAGAAATCACAATTCACACAGCTTGTATTGGCCAAGGATAGTAAATCTTAACTATGCATTGCTTGAAAAAGGTTAAAAGGCACTACTTCAGAGGAACAAAAAAATAGTCACCTTTTAGGTTTTTCTTCTTCTTTTTTCTTTTAACACGGAAACATATTCATCATACTTTACTTTAAAGAATATTTGATCCACCAACGAATGAGGGATGAATTTAGAGGTGATTTCCATTCTTTTCTTTCCGTCAGCATTAAATATTGAAAGGGCCGTTTGGCCGGGCTGTTGCTGCTTTAACAAGTTTGGGCCCGACATGAGTTTATTATATTCATTGGCAATACCATGGTCTCTATCATGGTTATTATGATTTAGAATCAATACAGGAACGCAAAGGCCTACCTTCAAAATATTCTTAGTTGCTTAATTGGGAAATTTCTGCGTTTCACGTACAATCATCTCGTTAAATCAACGGAGCTTTATGCTGGGTTGAGCAGAGCTTTGCCGCCCATTCAGAAAGTATGGGAGGAGGAGAATCAGTACCGTTGATTTAATGACTTGAAATGCAGAGATTGGACTTGCTAATAAGCAAATAGAAATATTTTGAATGAGATGTATGGTGTCTCTGTATTGATTCTAAATTAAAATAACCGTGATTGAGACCATGGTATTGCCAAAAATGGAATAAACTCGTTTCGGCCCAAACTTGTCTGAGCAGCCACGACCAGGCCAAACGGCCCATGTCGTTTTTTAAACTGCCCGCGGTCAGAAAAAAATGCGAATCACCAAACCTCCAAATTCATTCCTCATTACTGTTGGCAAATCTGGAAAACCCTTGAATGTAGGATTGATCTGAAATTTTTGTCAAAAACCTGTCCAAGTCTACCTTAAATCCTGTTTCTGGTTCAACGTAGAGGGCTAGTCAGAGAAACGAAACTCACGAGATTTCCGAGTATTTTTTCACGTTAACACGTTGCCACAGCCAGATTGGTATGAGAGTTATTTGATTTTGCAATATTTCAAAAGCACTCAAGCTTTGTCACAACCCAGGTTTTAGGTTCAATTCTAGTGACCGTAGAGGCTTAATATGCGTTTTGAGAACACCTTCAAGCCATCGAGAATTCAGGCTAGTTAGAACAATGAAGCCTATCTCTCTTCTTTCTTGGGCTCCGTCATTGTTAAATTTACTGCCCTCAAGTATTCGTAGGGAGTAAGTTTTTATCCAGTAGCAGGATTTAAGTCTGACTTAGAAAAGGCTAGCCAGATCCGCCAATTCGAATTCGTTGGTCAATCGAATAACATAAGAAAATAAAGTTAATTAAAATGCATAAGTCTTCCGCCTGGAAGTGTTGGGTATTCGTTTTCCAGTAGCCCTAAGGAAGTCTGCAACACCAAAAAATTAACCAACCGTCGTATGTCATTCATTGTAGGTGTAAAGATGTATAAGTGAGCCATGGTGGTTTTCTCCGTTAGGTTATCTCTTTTTTGTTTTACAGGGCGACCAGGGTTAAGGGGGATAGTACTCTGTTTTATGCCTAATTCATATGTTTGAAGTCTGCACCATTATAGGTATATTACTGGTTCCGGATTGATCGAACATTTAATACCTTTGGAACAAGTGTAATTCTGTGCGTTCGAAATCAGTTCCAGAAGAGGGATCCAAAGGAGGAACAAAGATGAGGCTGAACAACCTCAAAATGAGAAAACAGCAAAGATTCTTTGCAATTGGATGAAATCTTGGCAGCATCATTATGTGATCTGGTTGTATGAGAAGATTCTTCAGATATAAGTGGTTTCCAATTCTCCCAATGACCATATTTTGGGCAAAAACCTGGAGAACATGCTGGGAACCAGAGAACGATATTTCGTCGCCACATGGCGAGGGCTGACGTGACATCCAATGGCCTCAAACCGCCTCTCATCTTCATAACCGAAGGTGTGAAGGTCAAAAGATCACCAAAAAGGCCCCACCCAATATGGCTAACGAGAAAACACTTTTGGCACCCTTCCTCTCCAAACCTTAACGTCATGGACTTTACATAGAGCCCATTCTTGAGAGGAAGGTCAGGGTCAAATTTTCCTCCGGTGTCGGTCCCCTCAAACAAGCGTTAGAGGCTGATTGGGCCGAGCTTGATTAATGGATGCTGTTGTCAGAGTCACGGGAGCTTATTGAGAATGTATTATTGTTATTTTTTGTTTTGGTGTGTTTTTTTCACGGGCTTTTCTAACCGCTAGATGGAATGTTATCCCCAGTACTATTAAAAAGCTTTTTCAGGCATCTATGTTTGCTTATCAAATTTGAAGTTCATACAATTCTGTAAATCCCTAGTGTTGAGGATATATAAAGTTAAAGTTGTCCCGCTTGTTCTTGTTCAGGAGGGTATATCCCCAAGGCGTCGCTTGTGGAATTCCAAAGTAAAAATGATTCAACCAAGCCCTCGTTACATCTAGTATGTAATTGAATTCCAAATTTAGTTTTGATGGTTTTGTTAGCTTCATTATATATCTTATCATTTTGTTATTCACTGATTTAGGTGAGACTCTACACTGGAGTGCGTTTTTCTTGTTTCCAAAGAGATATATTGTTTGCACCAATTATGTTAAGGTCATTTGTAAAGGCTGCACACTATCTTGAGACATGTTAGGCTTTGCAACCATTGGGGAGATGCTGAAAAAATGCTGCTGGAACCTTAGCCACTCCAAATCGGGATCGTCCCAGCTTTAGGCCTGTATCTTCCGTGGTAAATTGATGCTCTCGAAACGAGTATCTTTCCACAACGTTAGCATGGGAATCTCCGCCCAAAACATAGATATGTCCATTCAGTTCCATGACCGCCCCAAGGGATCTTGAGACTTGACTGCGAGGACCAAACACACTCTGTCCAGTGAGAATGTTGTAAAGGGTTGTCACTTTGAGCCCACCAAACACCAGAACGTATGGAGTGTTTGGAACCAAAATGCACGAATGACTAGGGAAAAAACAAAAAGGAAGCATGACATGCTAGGAACATACAGTGCTGATTGCGTGAGTTGTTGAGGGGGAGTTTAATCCATTTTTGCACCCAATGCATTTCGTTTCTTTTTAATTGCAACTCACCTGCTCCTGAATGAGGTCAAGTCTGCTAGTGAATGCCACTGTTGACTCGTTAGATTGTAATAATCCACTTTTGAACCGCTAGCAGATCCCCCGATGAGAACCAAAGTATCCATGTACGTGATCATGCAATGACGTTTTCGGTAATTAGGAGTTGGGACAAATGGTATCCATTTCGCTGCTTCAGGATCGTAATATTCCGTGGTGTTGGACGAGCTCCAGCCGCCTCTGTAACAAGTAACTTCGCTTTCAAGACTGTATTGTATTGTTCATGATATTCTGCGTTTCGACTGAATTGACGGATGAGGTGCTTTCTTCCAGATAACGTAGGATTAGCTTGAAACTGGACAACAAAGACAGTACCATCGGTGATTAAGATCGTAACTTCCTTTCCTCTGAACAATTGAAGATTAATAAGGCCCTGCTTCTCCATGCAGTGTTTTCTCGACCATCATATAATCCGACCTTTTTCAAGGACAATGGTCTCGTTCTGATCAACGCGACGTTTTCGATTCAGCTATGGATCACTTCAAATATTGGAACGACTTCATTAAGGAATACTTACGACACAAAATATTTGTCTCCAGCGTAGGAGCCAGCCGCCAGCCAACGCGGGTGGGTCGTTGCTAGATTTGGCACTTGTTCCCAGGTACCCAAACCATTATCCCTCAAAAACCTCCAACATTGGGTTCCTGCATTGCCATTGGGGGTCCTTCCCCCACAAACCAATAGAGTTCCATCGACGTACAAAACTTGGGCACCGTAGGTTGGCTGAGGGAGAGGCGCGATTAAGTGTTGGCAGGTTCCATTGGGACTGTAGAGCTCCACCGAGTCCAAAATTTGCCAGCCATTGTAACCGCCTACAAGAATGATCACTTCTCCGGAGTTACTCTCTGAAAAGCAATGCAGAGTGCGAAGGAACATTTTCAGGCGTTTGTTTTGGATTGAGATCTTTTTACCGGCGGCTTTACCTTGGTTCAATACGTCGTTAGAGGGTACAAAGTGATCGTGCTCGTTTGCTTCTAGAAGAACAAAAACAAATGTTCGTCAAGCCATTTCAGTACGTCCTAGCCACCTCAAGGTGTTTATTTAATGCCTAGAGGCAATACCACTCCGCGTTATTGGCAGTATTTGGTTCTACAGGTCTTCTTACCAGCTTCACAATCGACTCGGGGCTCAAATCGGTTCGTATTTGTGCAGCTTATCATGGGATTGGAGGGAGATTCTTTTTGGAACGGACTAAGTGTGAGTTCAGCAATATTTGTGTTTTCACACAGGACATCCCTAAAGGTTCGTGTGCGAATCATTTCCAGCTCTTTGGCACAAAAGCGAATATTTCGATCGACATTAACGTGGGAGAAGAAATATCTGACAAGGGAGAAATTATGGATCAGTACAAAGACTCGGCAAATTGGAACGTAATTGATGGATGGAGAGAGCAAGTACTACAAAAAACTTCAGACTCCACTTCCAATTCATAGCTACGAACCTGTCTGCGAATTTGACTTTTCTAAATTGCCCTCCAATAATGCAGGCGAACGTGGGTCCAATAATTCCACCTTCGACGTACGTCTCGGACATCCCTCCAGGGAAGATCTCGATGTCATAAGGACTGTGATAGACACTTGAAAATTTACTCCACATTTTCGAGGTCAGTTCAGGCGGAGGTTGGCTAAAAAAGGTTCCCGGGAGAGCCCTGAGGCCACAAGCCAAGCGATATGAGTTGTAGCTGCCCAACTCATGATCCCGACCCCGTTGGATATTGCGAGCGACTAGATCGCTCCCAAACTTCTTTCCAGGCATGATGAAAAGAAAGTTTCTGATAGCATCGTTGATCACATTATTGGTCACCTCGGCGTTCAAATAGCACATTCCGTTCAGCATATCCTCCATATTACCGTCTCGCATCAAATAGGTGTTAAAGAAGTTGTCTTTGAGTTGCTCATTGTGGGAAGTATGATTAGCGTATCTCATGTTAATTTTGTCTGGAATCAGACTGTGGCCAAACCTGAAGGCCGCCGTGGCAAAAACGTTTGCCACATTGGGATTCAAGTACTCTTTGTAAAGACTGGGGCCATCAACCGCGAGTTCAAGCTTGTCCACGGTCTTCCGACCCAGAACAAGTGGCAAAAATTCCGTGAATACAATGTGTTGCCATTCCGCGATGATCAATCGTCTGGCTTCTTGGTAAATGCGTTCATCAGAGAACTCCGGACTCAGAGCCTTTATTGAGCGAGCTAATCGATTGTGTTCCCGCAACCAGAGAGTGTGGTGGCTTTGAAGACCGGGGTTTTCATTGCCTCGAATGTCGCCAGACATAAATTGTGGATGATGCAAGTGGGATCTTTCACAAGGTCTGAGTTTATCCAATGGCATCAATCCGTCTGTGCTTTCCAACATGAGTCCGTCAGTATGAACTCTTAACTTCCAAGCCTTTTCGGGATCAGCATCGTACAAATGAGAAGCATCCAAAAAGGCAGTCACTTCGTTGAATTGCTCTCTCACATCTGAAGGGCTAGAATAGTTGCATGGAAAAGGAAGCGAGCGCTTGAAGTCAAGGCACGTTGGCTTGGGGAAATGAACCCGATAGAAGGGATCGTCATCCGGGATTTGGATCGGAAAGCAACTCTTGGGCCGTTCCATATGGTTGATGTACTCACAGCAGTCCATTTCTTCTTCGATACATTCTTCATTCTCATGGCACATGTTCATCTCAGCCGTCAGGGTTATGTCGTGGTCCAAAATTTGTCCAAATTGCATAAGCATGGCCGTGAAAGTCGAGAAGCTTTGATCTCGACCTCCATGAACGGCAGAACTCACTGCTCGTGCACTAGATATGAAACGTTTCGATTGTTTTTGCTGAAAAATGGGAGGATATCCAAACGTCTCCAAGGGATCTGATAAGCGAAGTTAATTGGAATTAGATCAATATTGACATTGATGGCCTTTACTGGAAATCTTACTTCTTTCGACCAATCGAATAAACTCAGATCCAGCCGATCCCCACAATGAGTTCATTTGAATGTTGTTGCAAGTTCCGTCGACGGTTCGGAATTTGGCTGATAGAAATCCTTCACAGGGTTTGGGTGCCCGACATGACGTATCATTCGAGGGGGATTGGGATACGGGCTCAAATATGTGGCAAGGATAGCCTGCAGGTAGAATCTGCAAAAGTTTTGGGAAAAAATAGGTTTAAAATTGACCACAGATTCGACATCTCCTTTGGGTTCGTGTTCTACTGCTCTTGGGATTTTAGTGTGGGACGTGATCTAACGGTTCCCTTTTTCTTGACATACTAGACATAGTTCCAATACTAGTTATGATATAACGATTTACCGTGGCCGACAAGAACAAGGGGTGGGTAAGAAGCGCGATATTGAGGAGGCACGTGCGAAGCATGTTTAATTTGATCTTCATCCCAGGATGGAACTGTCCTAACTGACCGAAAATACCGATGGAGTTTGCTGATGCCCTCCAAATTTGAGACTACTATTCCTCAAGGGATGTGGAAATGAATCTCACCAAATCCACAATAGCTCAATCAGCCAAATTTATTTCTCTCGGAGGAAAGCAATATCATTGGCATGCCCTTGACGTACTATCATTTCGGATTCTAAATCGTAGCAAGGAGGAATGCATGAGATAGCAACTATGAAAATGACTGACTCTATTACATTGGACCTTGTCGAAGTCTTGAGATATTGCCAAGACAATCTGTTAAATGTGAGGCTTCGTAAAGTCTTCATATTTGCAAATAAAATGCGTATGTTGTAACTAGAGCTATGAAATGCCGAATCAAGGATATTAGTCAGACTTAATTGTAAATATATTTGAAAAAAGATCTTTTTTATGTTTGAAGAACAGGTGCGTTCATTTTGAAAAGTTTGAAATACGTGGCTAATTCTGTAAGACTAAAACATCGCAAATAAGATTCTTTTAAAGTGCCATGGTTCCAATATGGCTAAAGTTGTTGATTTTTGGTCAAGTCGGCTTTGGACAAATTCTTGACAAGCATACCAGATCAACACTACGTACAACGTACAAGGGTTAGCACGATCTGGCAACTCAAATTTGCTAGCTGACCACATATCATATAAGCTTTCAGTGGTACCAAATAGACGAAATAGAGTCTTTCATTTCAATATTACAATCCTTGTAGTGGTAAGAAAGGTCCGTCAAAACCAAATCAAAAACAAGAATATGGTGCTGGGGTATCTATGAAATAACAGACACATCTTTGACCGATTTAGCCTCGGTTACGATTGTTGTTGTGACAACTTATCAAAACTATTGGATTCCCTCACAAGATCAAGGATCACATAATGTTCAGTTTGTTAGAATAAAGTATCTCCGAACGGTCCAAAAATAAGCGAGAAAAAAGGGATTCTCCGCAGTAACATGAATTCAATCGAACCCAGGGACTAGCGGTCAACCTTTAGGGAGGATCTCTATCGTTCCCAATCGTTCTCAATGAAACTTCTAGTCGCTAACAACACCCACAGACGAAGAACCAATATGATACCGACACAACATTGATCATCGGAAAAGTTTACGGACAGGTCCTCGACGGCAAGCCTGCCTTGTAATTGTAATTTATTGCAATCAGGAACAGAGTAATTGTTAGTGTAATTAATTATGTTTGAAGGGATGTGATTGAGATATGTCAATTACAAGTTACAGTTACATTTCTGTCCGCAAAACAAACAAATGTGCATCTTTAAAACTATTGACATTATGCTTGATATTGGCGCTTTTTTCATTTTCATTCCTTTGCTTGAACTTTTCTCCCTGGACTTCCCCTGACCATTTTATTTGAAATAAATCATGCGAGCAGTGTTCTTTAAATTGCAAAGAATGAAATTTGTGTGACGTTTTCTATGCTAAATTATTCTCAAGGAACATTGAGCAGAAAATTTAATGTGCATGCGTATTGTTCTTGTATTTCAATTTAAGAAGGCGTTTAGCTTGTTTAGGCCAAATAAGTTGCTACTAGAGGGCTCTCTAATTGCAGCACTCCTGAGCTACTTAATTCGAAAACTAAGAACGATGGCAAATTCGGAGTAAAGGTAGGCCAAATCATTTCATTCTAAAGATGTATTCTGAAAACGGCAATTGAAATGTAGTTTAATGTAATTGTTATTGATTACGCTTCAGAATAAAGCGACAGTATGTAATTACATCCAAACGACTGAATTTGTATTTATAATTATACTTATTGCATTTTAGAACGTAATTGACACATGTCTGTTCCATGGATAATTCGCTGGCTGTGCGAGATATACCCGTTGGACCCTAGTCCCGAGGACCCGAATAGAAATAAATCAAAGGAAAGGCCAATCTTGAGCCAAAAATCTCACAGTTGACTTTGAACTCTGGGTTGAGCTTTGCATTAATAATTTAATGATCAAATGATCTATTTGAATAAACATGATGAATGGCAGACATAGAGTCAGCATAAAATTGGACTGCGTTAATGCTGACGAAAGGATAGATCCTTGAGACGGTCCGGATAAACAAACAAAGGTGTCATTCAATTACACGACAAAATGCAATTTCAAGCAACTGTAACTACATTCTCAGAAGATTCAATTAATACAACTACATGGATAATTAATGCTAAAATTAATTCTAGAGATTTGGACTGCGAACGGAATAAAAAAATCTTATAGTCTAAACCTTTCACTTTATTCCAAATAAGCATATCATACGACCACGCATATCATACAACCACAAGATCTTGTTGAATAGATGAATTTGGCAAAGTTTGAGCCCATTGCCCCACGGGGCATTAGTGATGAAATTACAATTAACGAAATTACAGAAATTCGTTCCATTTTTCGAAAAAGGAACCAGAATTCCGTTACATTTCAAAATTGTGTAACTGTAACGACCCAAAAACTAAAAGAATTACTCGTTACTCGTTCCTTTTTCAGCTTCTAGAATGGCCTTTCATTTTTCGTTTATCTCGTGACAGCTGAGGAAACTTAAGGCTCAACAACAGTTGCCATTTTTTGCTTTTTCCATCTAGCATATTATGAACAATGAAAGGATTAAAATTGTGCTTGCTCTTAACTACTCAGAGGGTGTTCTTGGTTTTAAATCTTTGTGCATTTGCTGCCTTATTGTTTACATCTTCTCAATCAACCTCCGTTGGAATGAAGACCTGATTGAGTGCAATTGTCAAGGAGGGAAAATCCTTCTTTGGCTAGAGTATGATGTATTGACTTTACAAAGCCTCCAAATTTCCACAACTTAAGGCATAGGTCTCTAACAGGGAAGCTTTACTGGCTTGACAATTTCTAATACTGTTTTTCCATCATGCCTTTTGCGACATTGTTTCAAATCTTCAACAATCCTTACCCCATCCAGGGTCCCAATGCTGACTCCTCAAAGTATTATGATGCAATATATTTCGAACAATTATGCCAAGGTTAAATGCCAATGCTCACTTTTGAAAAATGTTGACACGAAGCCTTCAAATGTTATGCGTTAGAACTACTGAAAGCAAAAACACAATTTCATTAGAGAAGTATGGTCTTGAGGAGGCAAAACCCATAAAATATTGATCATCTAAATCTTACGAAAAATAACGAGTAACGCCATTATATTATCTTTCGAGTAATGGTTGTGTAACGAATTACATTTTTTTGACCAAAGTAATTGCGATTGTGATTTGTTCCTATTATTGAGGAACGCCTAATGCCTTACTAACATGCTTGGGGAACCCAGGAGATATGTCCAAAGTTATGGAGGAAACACAATATAAAATTCGGATTTTCGGCTTGCTCTTGGTCAGCTATTTCAGCTTTTAACTAAATAACTTTGAAACAAATCACTTTGCAAGTAAATGATTTAAAAATGACCTGGCTTTAATTGAAAATATCTAATTTCCCTATTACTTTAATTTGAAAAGTGGCTCAGAGTCGCTTTGACCAAGAGCAGGCCGATTTGGCGGGAGCTCGTTCTTTATTTCTGAAATTATATCTCTAGAAGTTCGTGGTCAGGGCGATGAGTCCTCCTATTTCTTTATCGCTCGGGCTCCACCATTGTTTGAATCACTTTGGCTAATTTGAGAAGGAAATGTGTAGTGAGTGTTAATAGTCTTTTAACCAGTTCATGAACAAAATTACAAATCAACCTTATATTTCAGGGGTAGATGTGCCAACTCCAATTCGTTGGTGGACAAAATTATACATCAGTACCTATATAATACAAATATGAAGTGGAACTCTGTCACACAGTACTAACAGCGCATTCCCGGTAACAATTAATGAAGTAACAACAAATTGAACTTTTTGTTTTCAATATTTGCCACAATTTTAGCACAAGATTGCAATATTTGTAAAAAAAATATCGTTTTCGCTCTCTTCGGAAACTGGAGAAGTTTTTAGAAATATCCTTTTGTAAACTAATCAAACCTACTTTGCCTGGGAGAATCTTGCATTTGCAGTTTGTATACTTTAAAATCATTTTTGTGACACAAACCATTTTGTCTTAGGTTAGCAAAAATTTGAAGGTTAGGACTATAAACTTCTCAATAATTAAGAAATACAAAGGCATTACATTTGATTTTTATTGGTATTTGAAAGTTCTTTATTTTGAAGTTTTCACAGGGCTGAATCGACGCATGTGGATTATCGAATTCAAAAAACACATAACTTCTCCTTTCCGTTTCTGCGAAAGGTGACGTGGCACGAGTTTTTTAAATTGGTTCCTTAGCTTGGAATTTTTAGGTTGTGATCCAAAGCAAAATGTGAGAGATCTATCGTAGAATCCTTAGATCGACCATCCTTAGAGATCGTACGATATACTAGCATGTATATCTTGTTGAAGATGCGCACTATTAAAGTTAAATTTGATGGGATATCTTACAAAGCTAATGCGTCAGATGGAGCATATGTAAGAACTTCCTCAGGCCAAAACTGTTCCTTGTTTAGCGCATTTGGCTGTTGCTGCATTGATTTTGGTTAGATCGAGATTATCCAAATGTGGACTGCAAAAATAACTGGGAAAAATCATAAGTACGTTTTAAAATGCACCATATCGCAATTTTTGTACACCATTTGAATATTTAGTTGGGACGGAAAAATATCTTGTGAAAGAAGGTCATGCAATTTGGAGTAAGAGTGTCATTGGAAAAGCCAACAAATTAAGCAATGCCATTTATTTTTTTACGCTAGAAATTTAGTCCTGCAGAATTCGAGCATAAAATTCAGGAAGGGACTGCGATTTCATTAGTTGCTTTTGTGCAATTTACAGAAGGGCAAGATCTGATTTTGGATTAGCCAATCTCTTTTCAAATGAAATTTTATGAAGCAAGTTTCATCTTCAGAAAAAGTACCAATTAAATTAGAAGGATCTCTTCCCAGTCCCGATTCCCCCGGGGATATTTGGTTCATGTTCAGATCAAAAATCGGGCTCACGCCTCTCATATTTCAAGGTTCTTGGGTCACTCGAAGCGACGTCACAGACAGTCGCCCTCGTTCAATGTACTCCGGTCCATTTTGGAAGGCGCTGATCGGGAATTTCCAAGAAAGGCAGCCACGGCCAAGAGGTATTCAGGTGTGAGATCCAAGCCAGGGCAGGCTGTTCTCTACCTCCTCTCCAGCGGCTGAATTGGCTGATGATCCAGCAGCGAGGAGGAGGAAGAGAGGCCCAGAAGCTGGCCCGGTCCGATGGCGATTCCCTTCTTTTTCAGGACGGACCGAGCAAAATTCAACTGATGAACAGCGCTCGAAGCGTCGAACCGCTTCAAAACCAAAGATCGGTTTAGAAGAGCCGCTCGCTCGGATCAGTACACTATGTCCACTTCGAGCCTTCCGAGGGCGACGCCTAGATCGTCTATCTTATCTGTGCTTATTCCAGCCTCGAGTACGCACTCAAACTTGTACAAGGCCTTTCTTGGCCAGGAACGAACGAACGAGTGAGTGAGTGAGTGAGTGTGTACGGTAAGCAAAGTGGGCACGAGCACGGGCAAATAGCATGTCAGCACCCAGGGGCGACATGGCGTGTTGTTTGATCAACTACGGAGCCGAAGTAAACGAATACTACGATGATGTGCTCTTGAGTTGATAAACAAAATCGGACTTTCGATTGGCAGAAATCACCTTTGGTGCCTTGAAAACCCCAGGCAGTTTATTGGAAACGCCAAGGCAGCTAAACTGAAGCCCCATCTGTGACATTCATACACTCGAATACCCAAATCTGTGCTTTTGAAACCTTAAGATGTTATGAATCGTGTGTGGGTGAAGTGAGTTGATTTTATTCGTGTTTAAGGTGACGGAAATTCCAGGGTCCCGATCTATTGGTAAGCATCGAAAGTTCTTCTTAGATCGTAATAAAGTCGAAACGTCTATTCTTAGCCTCTAAGAATTGAATGTCAAACCGGCAAGAATGCAATTATCGAAATTATTATCCATGAATTGAATGAGACGAGCTTCAGACGTTCAAATGTCAACTAACGGCCGAAGAAACGTGAAAGCGCCAATGCACTAGAACACCAGGGCCATTTGATCCCATTCAGTTTGGAACAATTAACGAGATTGATTTTAAGAGTGCCACTCTCATTGGATTATATTGCCAAGAAAATCGGACGAGACTCGAGGCTCTCGGCAAAGTTCGAGCACTTCTATTTCGTGTGTGTAGGTCAAGAGCACAAGATCGCACCTCCTTAGAACAGTCATATGAATTAGCTTGGCTCTGCTGACGATTAGCAAACTGAGTTTCCATCAATATGAGCTTCAAAAAAGGGCATTTACCTCCGGGGGCGTTATTTATGCCTTTAGAACGGCTGTCTAAGAAAAGCTTTTGTCTCAATGAGTCTCAGACGAATGTAATACTTGAATGGCGCCTTCATTCTTCATGTTCTTGAACCTCGTTGGGTGAGATTGCATGTGACTTTTGGCAAAAATGCTTTCTTGCTTGCTTGCTCGCTCACCAGAACCTGATTCTAGGCGTCTCATGTGAAGAGTGCAATTTGCAGAGATTCATTTTCCCATATAAACGAGTCTTCAACTGAAGACTTAGGTGCATACATTATTCCTTGCCTTGTCAGGAGATATTTGAAGCGAAAAAGAATTCACATACGTATGTATGTATTCGGCCTAGGGATTAGCTTCGATGTAAGGCATTATTGCTCATCACTTCGTCTGGATCCACTTAATTGTTCCATCCTCATATTTCTTTTGGACTAGAAGGCTAGCCGATCGTCAAACTTGGAATGATAAACAACTGACCTTAAGACTTGTTTTTCTAGTTTTTGTTCCTTGATCACTTTGAGCATCTAATCTTGAAAATGAAACTTGTCCTAAATAGTTGGCTTAGCCGCTCCATTAGTTCACGTTAAATTGGAGAGATTATGAGAAATCTCTGTTTTTCTTACTTCAAGATGATCGGCATCGGCAGTGACTCCTCTTCGGCCGCATGCTTAGTACAAATTGCGATTTACCTACAAAAGTATGCTCATCCTTGGGGGCTTTTTTTAAATTTAGGAAATAGAGCGACACTAATTTGTTGTAGAATACATACTCATGTGCGGCCGTGCAGTCGTGTAATCTTAAAACAATGTCTGTTCAATGTTTTTTTAGTTACTTCAACAAAGACCATGACCACATATGGATATGTGTCTTTTATGTACATCAAACTTGTTCCTCTTGATGCATTGATTTGACGAATATAACCATGAATATGAGTTGGTTCAGGCAAATTTTAGCTAGGCATACAGGCAGTAAAAAGAGTGTTCGATTAGAACTAATGTTAGAATGAATTGCGGTGCCAAAAAGAAGAACTCATACTTTATATCTCAGACATGTTTTCTTACTGCTTCAAAGTCTTCTCATACGATTGACTTCGTTCAACCTTACGCACGTATTTACAAATGATCAATATGTCAGATTAACCTCAAAACAGTTGTACGAGAGATTCCCTCAAATGCGATCGCCCTTTCTTTTCTTGCATCCGGAGATAGATAATGGTTTTGATGTAAAAAGACGTCTTGATAGTCCCAAATCATCAAAACAACCTTTTTATGGAGACCTGGGAAAAACGAATACGATTGTTCCGTGCGGGAACCGCAATTGAGTCACTTGGTGGATGAGCTATGGCATCCAGAGGGATTTTGACCGAGTCGAGGAACAAACTGAGTTTAACAACATTTTGTTCATTGTGTCAACATGACGTACCCATCGGCACAAAAATTAGTTTTACCTCCGATGTGTTTACCGTTCAACTTAGCCTTCATAGTGTGTTGAAAGTTAGCTTAAACGATATTGCACCTTCTGGTATTCTTGTTTCTAATCAAGATTAACGAAGACCGCCAACATTAGCAGTCTGGTTTCCATTGCTACTCGGTCGTGTAATTTGTTAATAGTTATTCGACAGCACTTCATGCTTGCAGCACTCACAAACAAGCTAATCAAACATTATTTATGAGTCCTGAAAGGAAAGCATTAGGGAGCACCATCACGATCTGCTTGGAACCTAACTCCACTATGGAAGTCAATGTTCACTATGTATGCACAGGGTAGTCTTAAATTAGTGTCCACTTGATTTCAACAAGGTTGCTGCTTAGCAATAACCCCACAAATTATTCTTTTGACGGGCTAAGCCGCAGAAAAAAAAGGATTTAATTTTGCATTGTGACGAAATTCAAGAAGATTGACAAATATTGAGCAACAACTTGTTTTCTGTTCTATGTTATTCAGATTGTTCACACATTCGTAACCGGCAAACTTAATTTCTGCTCAACACAAAAATACATTTTTGTCCCAAGGCCTGGTAATTGCCGAAAGTTTTGTTTTCATGAAAATTTCCTCAATATTGGCCAGGTGCGAGTAGTGCAAGCCACGGACTAATAGAATGTGCTGGACTTGAAGGTACTCTCAAAATGCACATTGAGCCCCAACGGTCACTAGAATTGACCTTAAAACCTGGGTTGGGACAAAGCTCATGGATACTTTTGAAGACGTACAGTATCAGATACCTTTCGTACCT
Organism: Tigriopus californicus; assembly: GCF_007210705.1. NCBI lineage: Eukaryota > Metazoa > Arthropoda > Copepoda > Harpacticoida > Harpacticidae > Tigriopus > Tigriopus californicus. The sequence continues at coordinate 5,832,171 of NC_081448.1, forward strand.
TCCCTGAACACTGTACTGTCCCAACCTTTCTAGTCTCTCCCAAAACGAGAGCTCTCTCATTCCTGTGATGTTCCTAGTGAAACATCTTTGGACTTGTTCGACCTTTTACAAACCTGCTGAACTCATTGGAGCCCAAATGGATGAAGCATATTCAAGATGTGGCTGGACAATCGACTTGTACAGATTAAGCATCGTGATGCTGTCTCTGGACTTAAACGTGCGATATATCTAACCACATGTTTGAAAAGCCTTACCAACTTTCCACCGGATATGCTCATCGAACTTTCCATCATTTTGGAGAACTGCACCTAAATCTTTCATAGATTTAGACCTGCTCAATATCTTTACCTTCATTATGTAAGAGTGGAGTGTTGAATGGCGTTGATTCAAAGTGTCATGTTCTCATTGGGAGCTTGATGAGATGACCGATTTGTTTATTGATAGATCTAGATCGGGTTTATACAGGGGTGACTAGGACAGAGGTGCGAGCCCAAGCATACAATCACACCACAAAGGTCATTGAGCTAAATTTCATTCTATTCAAGGCCATATTATTCTCAGCAACCGAAGAGTAAATTTTATCTAGGATCTTTACCAAACTACCAGAACCTCGACTATTCCTACCACACACTGACTTTGTATCATCAACATAAAAGAGATACTGGCTTTATTACTGCTTTTCTGAAGTGGAGCAATGGAGATGATGAATAGGAGAGGACCCCAAAAGGAGCCATGAGGGACACCCGACTTGACATCATGTATGTCACCAAGGGATCCCTCGAATTTAACAAATTGCTTCTTACCCCAAATGAAACGAATAAGGGCCCTTATTTGCACCGGACATATCTTTTCCGAACATTATGTGACTCAGGTCACTAATTGTACAAAAGATTTTGATAGAATTGGCCAAAACAACGTAAATGCATTAAAATTCAATAAAGCGGAATGGCCCAATCGGCCCTGTATTTGGTAGAGGCTGACTCACAAAGCGCCCTCTGAAGTGCAGATCGTAAACCCATATTTCGTGCAGCGTAAGGGGGCTATGAAAGGCAAATTTTGGGTAAATTAATGGTTCATGAGATTTCAAGTTTTCTCGTCCATTGTTAGTCTGTTTCCCATAAGCAAACGTACGTGGGGGTTTCCCCCCCAAAAAGACCAGTTTCATTCCATATGAGGACCAATTTGCGTGCAACTCAGTCAGAAAAGTCTTAGAATACTTCCCTAATATAGATATCTCCAACAAAAATATATGAAATACAATATAAAAAATAATAATGTAATATAAAATATAAACTTAAAATTGCGGCAACCGCGTCGATGACGCCAGGAGAGAAAGGCTAGACTTATAACGAATTTGTGTGTTCTTAACCCTCTATTATTTCAAACCTTGAGATACCCCGAACTATTTCTATCCTGATTATTGGATGCTAGGCTCCAATATGATGAGATGTGCATAACTGTTCCGTCCAAAAGGGCCATTCCTTTGGGTCCATGGTTCTTGACATATTTTCCTTTCTATACTCTTTTTCTCGGGCCCACTTGAGCCCTCTAATTGCCAATAAATACTAAGAGGCAACCTTTATATCAATGGTTCTTAAACTGAGGCCCCTTACTCTCTAGGGGAATCTACGCCCGTTTCAATTACTCGTATGCAATTTCAATGTTAATTGTAATTGTGCTTGCAATTTATGTGGTGAGTTCCCTTACCATTTACATATTTCATGTAATTTCTGTGACTCAAAGGATGAATATTCATGCCATTTATAGATCTGGTTTTGAACCAAAATAGTTGGAAAATGACAAGCGTGTTTGTTGCACAACTGCTTACTTCAATAAATTCATATTGCCGTTGTTTTAGGCACTTGATTACCCCTTCTATATCCAAAATCTCAATTTCTTGACGAATTCATCATCTAGATCAGCCCTTATTTAGAAGGCTGTCCTGGTATCAGGGAAAGTAACGTGAAGACAAAGGGATATGAATCTCGGACAATCCGAAGTTATATGTTTCTTCCTTCATATTCTTTTTGATCAGCGTTTCATGATTAAGAATTCGATAAATTTAAACGAATGAAAAGGGCCTGCACCTTTTTTAGGGAATTGGTCCTTTTCTTTAGTCATTCGAAAAAAGCTAAGTGGCTTTGGATAAGACTTTGCATATGACGTTCGGTTTATGATGATTACAAAAAATCCATCCCGGGAAATGACATGTAAAAGTATCTCACTAAGTCGTCCAACAAACGAAAGTGGGTTTGGTGCCTAAAGTAAAAAATATGTTTGTGGGATCTTCTCACGAATGCAAAAGAGTTGGCTATAAGGTAAATGGATTCTGCTTGCAATTTGTCGCATCCTGTTCATAGAAAGAATGCAAGCCCATGAGTTTTCAATGTCACCGTTGTTGAGAAGCAAAGAGACGATATATTCTTTCTCAAAATTCATACCAAAATAATGTCTCTTGATATTCGGCACCGGTTCAAACATGACCAAACTCTATTTCGCAAATTTCCGACGGATGTCCTTACTTTTTAAGTGAAAATCTGCTTCCGCAGAACGGCACATTTCATGTCATGAAAAACAGGTAGCAATTGTGTCGAACGAGGTTGGTGAGAACTTCAAGCGTTATGCATCGCACATGCAAGGTAGACTTGCCAGCTGATGGAATGAAGGCTCTCTCAATTCGGGCCCGGTGAAAGAAGTGTGCTCACTCAGTCACAACCCCCAAAAGCCAAAAGCGATCCATGTCCAAGAGCAAGGAATCGAGAAGCCCACGAAACGACGCTCATTCTTCGCTAACCCAATTCAGTTTGTACGTGCCTGAGTAGAAGCGAATGGAAGATGGCGGTGATAATGACGGCGAAGGCGACGTTGTTGCGCAGGCAAAAGCCAGAAAATGGCCCCTTTTATTCTTCGTCTCCTTTCCTTGGAGAAGTCAAGCTCGACGACGTAGAAATTTTTGTCGATCGATCGTAGGGGTCAGTTGAGCGTGCTCACCAGAATCGAGATAGGAGTAGAGCAGTCGAGTAGTTGGAGCGCCGCAGAAGAAGTCGTGTTGTTTCTGTCAAGGAATACTAAGTAGGAAGGGAGGATTCTCCTACCGGTGGTGTGTGTGTCCTCAGATCTCAGTGATTGTTCAGTTTGATAATGGTTGACAAGTAGCCAAAATAGTGCTCATGGTCAACGAACGATACAGTGACCGGTGATAAATATTCAATCAAGCCACGCAAAGTTGGATTACAGCGGTGAAATTTATATCAGGAAAAGCGACGCACACAGTTACGTAAGGTATGCGTGCATCCATTGCCTTAAACTTGATCTTTATGTTGTAAAAGATGAATGTCCTTAGTTTGACGTCATCTGTTACATCCCGTACGAACCTTCAGTGTGTAGCAGTACCTCAATGGACAATTGATTTGTTTGTGACACGAAAGTGCAACTGAGTCAATACAAGTCAGATTAGAAAAAAGTAGTACTTGGCACGATTTTATGGACTGCTCGGCGTAATCTTTAGAGCCAAATATAGTGCGTATGTTTATCCAAGATACGAGTATATGCTCCGTTTACGAGTCAGTCTTGGTACCCGCCTTCAAACGTTAGTTGAACACGGGGGCAAGAAGCAACTGCTTTTGCCTCAAGCTAGAGCTCAACCCAGCGTATCTTTGATGAATGATAATAAAGCCGCGATGTTCCATTACAGACGGCTGTGACTCGTTTCGGTCATCTATGTTTAAAGTTTGAATTCTAGTTTCGCTTAAAGTACCAGATGATTCGTCAAGCGTTCATGTGCAGTATGAATGTTAGCAGGCTGAAAATGTCCGGTTTTCTCCGACTTTAGGAGAAGATGATTGACAACTGACCACATATTATTTAGATAGCCATACATAATACATGTATAAGACTATACTACGTTTCAACTCGCTCTTTGGAAGGAATTCCTTGTTCGTAAGGGATCTCCTGCGAGATGGATGCAATAAATTCTTGTCAGGTCTCCCGGAACATTGTTATTACGACTCTGAGATGGGCATTTTTGTGGTCCTATTGTTTTATTGTTTGCTTGTTGACTCAAACAGGGGGGTTTGCTCGTGTCTCCAATATTAGGTATTCTTGTCACATTCACTCCAGTCTAAAGTCCAGATCTGAGTAGTTTAACACTTTTTCCTGGCATTGTACCTGCTCCCTCCCTACACAAGAGGTCCCTAAACCTGAGAGCTAGCCAAGATACTGTTGATACGGTAAGGGCTGGAAGTAAATAGTGACGCCGGGACAGTGGTTTTTGTCCTACATTGGTCTGATCATCGAGTTCGACAGGGATGGTCAACGAGAAACCTGCCTAAGGTGGTGGGTGTAGTGGGTGCCGTAGTTACAATACTGCAGGGAATATCAATGTTGCGAGCACCAGTATGAAATAATGATATCGCTTAAGCCCAACTTTCCTATTCCTAAGTCTGGCGTCGTGAACTGACACAAGCCCAATGTGAACCAATTACTGCAAATGCGCCAATCCCGCTTTTAATATACGCTTTGCTACAGTCGAGGCTTTTCAAATACGACCGAAAAGGCTAGGACTTGTTCTCAGATCTCCCTTCCCATTCCAATTTGTCGCATAAAAGCTGGGCAAGGCTAAAAGTCTGAAGTGGAGAACCAACCCTCCACACGAAATGAATTTTCGGTTATCTAATTAAGAACAGGCTTTGATGACAATCACGCTGGCTTAATTGGAATCCGTTGAAATAAAAGAGCCCTCGGCTCTGTGGCTTCTATGATTGCTCCAGACTCTGAGTAGGCCTCGCACTCGGCCTATTTTGCCAAGGTTTTTAATGCGTAAGGACTTACTATCAACACTACCAGCATAGCCTCAAGATCGATATCACCTCGCTCTCGTTAACACTTTGTTGGAAAGGTTGGATCGATGGTCGGCTGTGGTTCGTTGAGAAGGCGTACTTACTTTTGCCCGTCCATTACGCTATCGCGTCGTTCTTGAGTGAATGAAGTCAAGAGAAGATCATGTCCTGCGTGTTTGTAGCCAGGATATGTCTAGAACGTTTGTCGTTGGAGGCATAAATCACGCTCTCAAAGGGAAATCTGTTCCTACTTGTTCGAAGGAAATCCGTGCTTTCCCATTTTCCCCAGACTTCTTCTAAAGCGAGGAGACCAGTAGACTTGAAGGCCAGAGGAGAGCTTGAAGGCCAGAGGCGATGTCTGATGAGAACTTGGGCGATGATTATGGCCGCAGTGAAAGAAAAGCTAATGTGCTCAGAGGGTTGCCAAAAGCCTTGGGTGCTTATTTTCCGATGAAGCTTCAAAGGAATGCGTTCTTGGGACTCGAGAATGGACCATTTGATGCCTGATGATGATTGGGTGTAATTGATGACGCCATCAAGAGGAAAACTATAGGGATCATCATGAAGCTTGTTAATGTAAAGGTTTTGAAAACTGGCGGTCGGAAAAGATGCTTTAAGAACGATCTTTCTAAATTTGCCCCTAATCGGGAAAAGGTTCTTCTAAGTGTAAAATTACTTCAAGGAAAAAAAAAATTCGGGATGAGATCAAGCCCTCTTCACTTTCGGTTCTAATTCCCTTTTGGTCCGTGAGAGTCTTCTCTTACAATCAGTAAACAAATTAAAACGTTGTCTTATTCGCCAAATTAGTTGAAATTGTGTGTGAGCAAATTCGTCGAATTCAAAGTTCCACCTTCGAGAGAGCGAGTGAGCGAGCATCGCGCCTTGACATTAAAATTTTGGAAGTCAACAAGATTCTAGCCACGAATAGGAGACAAGCTTGTGGGGGAACGATTGCTTTGGCATGAGAGCTTATCTGCTAGATTTGCTTGAACTTGAGATCAGTTCTTTGGAACGGGCGTTCGCTTTAATATTCCTAGACCCAAGTCAATGATTCTGATTGTAACAATCGCTGGATATACATACATACCCCGACATGATCAGACATTCTGAAGAGTAGATAAACCTGCAACTTTTGGTTGATCCCATTTCCGTTTAGTTTCAAGCCACTCCTGAACTGGCTCAAGAACAGAATATTGAGTAGTCCTGTGAATCATTTTTAAAAGGGAAACAGGTTTGCTCTCACAGACAATAGGAACTCAAAACACTTGGGGAAACAAACCAATGCAATGTGTAATAGGTTTTCTGTCGACGTTCCTGGGAAGCAAGCTCATGAGAATCCCCATGGGAAGTTGCAGAAAATAGTCCTGTTCCCTGCAACCAGCCTAAGAATTCAAAATTCCACACATGGCACATATCATCAGGAGCGTTTGCGCGATAATGCCATCACAACGTACGGCGTGAACTGGCAAACTTCGAAGACCGCCGCTCTTAGAATTTCTCCATATATAAAGATAATGAGATTTCTTGCGGCAGTTCTAGATTGGCCCGTTGCAGGAACAAGATAAGAGCATGCAAGTGAGCCCATGCCCCGAATTAGATAAAAAGTAAAACCGTATTGCTTGAAGACGTTCTGGCAGTGATATCGGCTTAACTCATCAAGGCATTGTTTCATCTTTTTCAGCTATTCGTTTCAGTGGAACATTTCAGTGATTTCCATCGAAAAAGCAAGGTGGTCAGGTTTGTTTGACCATGTNAACTTGAGGAACTTGACACTGCTTTTAGACCTGGCTGCTGCCACCGCTTGGATAATCAGTGCTTTGGACAGAGCGAAAACGAGACGGCCTTTGAAACCTCTCACAGCTACTACAACGA
>NC_081448.1:5838920-5839992 GCF_007210705.1 Tigriopus californicus
CATATCTGTGCGTCGAGGGCATAGCTCCAGTCAACGGAGGTAAGTTTTGAAATTATTTTTCAGCTTCTTAATCAGTCAAGTAAGCCATCAATCCTACCAGGCATCCCCCACAAGTCACGATCTCCATGAAATTGGGCATTCCATTTAGTTGATCGTTGACCAAGAGGCTGGCTTTTGTGGATACAAAGTGTGATCATATGTCTTAACCAAATTGTGTATGATTTAATAAAAAAGAAAGCTAGTTCAGTTCATTTTGACGGGCAAATAACTATAACTTTCAACTTTTGCTCATTGTCTCGGATTCGGGTATTTTGCAATTGATTTTCTCCTGTCTAGTCATACATCAGCACACGGGAGCCGTGTTTCGTTCTTGATGGTCCGGGCCTTGTATCCCAACTGGTCTAACACGGCCATCCAGCACTTAACCACTCCAAATCACACTTTTAAAATCAACGAAATATGCATTCGGAGTCTGTTTGTGTTGTAGTGTCTCTCTCGGGTCTGGCACGGGGTTGAGTCACTTACATCACTCTGTGCTTGAATGTTTCAGGAAAGGAATTATGCCAATAGTTGTGTGTTTTCAATACTTTTAGACACCTCACTAGGTACTTTCTCTCGCTCACCCAGAAATCAATCCACAGTTGTTTGTTGATTTAATTTAGACGCATTGTTATTAGCCCACAGCATTGCCAGACCTAAAATTGCCTGTTCCTGGAAGGCCCGACAGAGACACTACAACACAAACAGACTCCGAATACAGATTTCGTTGATTTTAGAAGTGTGATTTGGAGTGGTTAAGTGCTGGATGGCCGTGTTAGACCAGTTGGGGAAACAAGGCCTGGACCATCAAGAACGAAATAGTTGTTAAGCTTTAAGATTTGGGCATGGCTTTGCTAAATTAAATTTTCAAAAACATCGATTCAAATTTTAACTTATTTTTTTATGAACAGCCACGGAACTCGTCACCTACAATGAAATTGTGCCCCATGATGTCCTGATTTCAAAAAACACCCTTATATGTCTCGGCATTTTTTTTGGCAAGATATGGCCTGGGCTTCCCGTGAGCTCCTAT
>NC_081448.1:5840032-5856279 GCF_007210705.1 Tigriopus californicus
GAACTCAAAGTTCCACCTTCGAGAGAGCGAGTGAGCGAGCATCGCGCCTTGACATTAAAATTTTGGAAGTCAACAAGATTCTAGCCACGAATAGGAGACAAGCTTGTGGGGGAACGATTGCTTTGGCATGAGAGCTTATCTGCTAGATTTGCTAAAAGAGAGAGATAACTTAAAATGCGCAACCGCGTCGAATGACGCACCAGGAGAGAAAGGCTAGACTTATAACGACACTGTTCGTGTGTTTTACCGCTCTATTATTTCAACCTTGAGAATACACACCGAACTAATTTATATCCTGATTATTGATGCTAGGTCTCCAATATGCTGAATGTGCATAACTGTTCCGTCCAAAGAGGCCATTTCCTTTTTGGGTCACATTGGTTCTTGACATATGTTTGCTCTTTCTATACTCTTTTTCTCTGGGCCCACTTGAGCCCATCTAAGTTGCCAATAAATACTAAGAGGGCACCTTATATACGATGGTTCTAAACTGAAGGCCCTTACTCTCTAGGGGAATCTAGCCCGTTTCAATTACTCGTAGCAATTTCAATGTTAATTGTAATTGTGCTTGCAATTTATGTGGTGAGTTTCCCTTACCATTTCATATTTCATGTAATTTCTGTGACTCAAAGGATGAATATTCATGCCATTTTATAGATCTGGTTTTGAACAAAATAGTTGGAAAATGACAAGCGTGTTTTGTTGCACAACTGCTTACTTCAATAAATTCATTATTGCCGTTGTTTTAGGCACTTGATTACCCTTCTATATCCAAAATCTCAATTTTTGACGAATTCATCTCTAGATCAGCCCTTATTTAGAAGGCTGTCCTGGTATCAGGGAAAGTAACGTGAAGACAAGGGATATGAATCTCGGACAATCCGAAGTTATATGTTTCTTCCTTCATATTTCTTTTGATCAGCGTTTCATGATTAAGAATCGATAAATTTAAACGAATGAAAAGGGCCTGCACCTTTTTTAGGGAATTGGTCCTTTTCTTTAGTCATTCGAAAAAGCTAAGTGGCTTTGGATAAGACTTTGCATATGACGTTCGGTTTATGATGATTACAAAAAATCCATCCCGGGAAAGACATGTAAAAGTATCTCACTAAGTCGTCCAACAACGAAAGTGGGTGTTTGGTGCTAAAGTAAAAATATGTTGTGGGATCTTCTCACGAATGCAAAAGAGTTGGGCTATAAGGTAAATGGATTCTGCTTGCAATTTGTCGCATCCTGTTCATAGAAAGAATGCAAGCCCATGAGTTTTCAATGTCACCGTTGTTGAGAAGCAAAGAGACGATATATTCTTTCTCAAAATTCATACCAAAATAATGTCTCTTGATATTCGGCACCGGTTCAAACATGACCAAACTCTATTTCGCAAATTTCCGACGGATGTCCTTACTTTTTAAGTGAAAATCTGCTTCCGCAGAACGGCACATTTCATGTCATGAAAAACAGGTAGCAATTGTGTCGAACGAGGTTGGTGAGAACTTCAAGCGTTATGCATCGCACATGCAAGGTAGACTTGCCAGCTGATGGAATGAGGCTCTCTCAATTCGGGCCCGGTGAAAGAAGTGTGCTCACTCAGTCACAACCCCAAAAGCCAAAAGCGATCCATGTCCAAGAGCAAGGAATCGAGAAGCCCACGAAACGACGCTCATTCTCGCTAACCAATTCAGTTTGTACGTGCCTGAGTAGAAGCGAATGGAAGATGGCGGTGATAATGACGGCGAAGGCGCGTTGTTGCGCAGGCAAAGCCAGAAAATGGCCCCTTTTATTCTTCGTCTCCTTCCTTGGAGAAGTCAAGCTCGACGACGTAGAAATTTTTGTCGATCGATCGTAGGGTCAGTTGAGCGTGCTCACCAGAATCGAGATAGGAGTAGAGCAGTCGAGTAGTTGGAGCGCCGCAGAAGAAGTCGTGTTGTTTCTGTCAAGGAATACTAAGTAGGAAGGGGAGATTCTCCTACCGGTGGGTGTGTGTTCCTCAGATCTCAGTGATTGTTCAGTTTGATAATGGTTGACAAGTAGCCAAAATAGTGCTCATGGTCAACGAACGATACAGTGACCGGTGATAAATATTCAATCAAGCCACGCAAAGTTGGATTACAGCGGTGAAATTATATCAGGAAAAGCGACCGCACACAGTTACGTAAGGTGGCGTGCATCCATTGGCCTTTAAACTTGATCTTTATGTGTTAAAGATGAATGTCCTTAGTTTGACGTCATCTGTTACATCCCGTACGAACCTTCAGTGTGTAGCAGTACCTCAATGGACAATTGATTTGTTTGTGACACGAAAGTGCAACTGAGTCAATACAAGTCAGATTAGAAAAAAAGTAGTACTTGGACGATTTTATGGAGCTGCTCGGCGTAATCTTTAGAGCCAAATATAGTGCGTATGTTTATCCAAGATACGAGTATATGCTCCGTTTACGAGTCAGTCTTGGTACCGCGCCTTCAAACGTTAGTTGAACACGGGGGCAAGAAGCAACTGCTTTTGCCTCAAGCTAGAGCTCAACCAGCGTATCTTTGATGAATGATAATAAAGCCGCGATGTTCCATTACAGACGGCTGTGACTCGTTTCGGTCATCTATGTTAAAGTTTGAATTCTAGTTTCGCTTAAAGTACCAGATGATTCGTCAAGCGTTCATGTGCAGTATGAATGTTAGCAGGCTGTAAATGTCCGGTTTTTCTCCGACTTTAGGAGAAGATGATTGACAACTGACCACATATTATTTAGATAGCCATACATAATACATGTATAAGACTATACTACGTTTCAACTCGCTCTTTGAAGGAATTCCTTGTTTGTAAGGGATCTCCTGCGAGATGGATGCAATAAATTCTTGTCAGGTCTCCCCGGACATTGTTATTACGACTCTGGATGGGCATTTTTGTGGTCCTATTGTTTTATTGTTTGCTTGTTGACTCAAACAGGGGGTTTGCTCGTGTCTCCAATATTAGGTATTCTTGTCACATTCACTCCAGTCTAAAGTCCAGATCTGAGTAGTTTAACACTTTTTCCTGGCATTGTACCTGCTCCCTCCCTACACAAGAGGTCCCTAAACCTGAGAGCTAGCCAAGATACTGTTGATACGGTAAGGGCTGGAAGTAAATAGTGACGCCGGGACAGTGGTTTTTGTCCTACATTGGTCTGATCATCGAGTTCGACAGGGATGGTCAACGAGAAACCTGCCTAAGTGGTGGGTGTAGTGGGTGCCGTAGTTACAATACTGCAGGGAATATCAATGTTGCGAGCACCAGTATGAAATAATGATATCGCTTAAAGCCCAACTTTCCTATTCCTAAGTCTGGCGTCGTGAACTGACACAAGCCCAATGTGAACCATTTACTGCAAATGCGCCAATCCGCTTTTAATATACGCTTTGCTACAGTCGAGGCTTTTCAAATCGACCGAAAAGGCTAGGACTTGTTCTCAGATCTCCCTTCCCATTCCAATTTGTCGCATAAAAGCTGGGCAAGGCTAAAAGTCTGAAGTGGAGAACCAACCCTCCACACGAAATGAATTTTCGGTTATCTAATTAAGAACAGGCTTTGATGACATACACGCTGGCTTAATTGGAATCCGTTGAAATAAAAGAGCCTCGGCTCTGTGGCTTCTATGATTGCTCAGACTCTGAGTAGGCCTCGCACTCGGCCTATTTTGCCAAGGTTTTTAATGCGTAAGGACTTACTATCAACACTACAACATAGCCTCAAGATCGATATCACCCGCTCTCGTTAACACTTTGTTGGAAAGGTGGTCGATGGTCGGCTGTGGTTCGTTGAGAAGGCTACTTACTTTTGCCCGTCCATTACGCTATCGCGTCGTTCTTGAGTGAATGAAGTCAAGAGAAGATCATGTCCTGCGTGTGTTGTAGCCAGGATATGTCTAGAACGTTTGTCGTTGGAGGCATAAATCACGCTCTCAAAGGGAAAATCTGTTCCTACTTGTTCGAAGGAAATCCGTGCTTTCCCATTTTCCCCAGACTTCTTCTAAAGCGAGGAGACACAGTAGACTTGAAGGCCAGAGGAGAGCTTGAAGGCCAGAGGCGATGTCTGATGAGAACTTGGGCGATGATTATGGCCGCAGTGAAGAAAAGCTAATGTGCTCAGAGGTTGCCAAAAGCCTTGGGTGCTTATTTTCCGATGAAGCTTCAAAGGAATGCGTTCTTGGGACTCGAGAATGGACCATTTGATGCCTGATGATGATTGGGTGTAATTGATGACGCCATCGAGAGGAAAACTATGGGATCATCATGAAGCTTGTTAATGTAAAGGTTTTGAAAACTGGCGGTCGGAAAGAGATGCTTTAAGAACGATCTTTCTAAATTTGCCCCTAATCGGGAAAAGGTTCTTCTAAGTGTAAATTACTTCAAGGAAAAAAAAATTCGGGATGAGATCAAGCCCTCTTCACTTTCGGTTCTAATTCCCTTTTGTCCGTGAGAGTCTTCTCTTACAATCAGTAAACAATTAAAACGTTGTCTTATTCGCCAAATTAGTTGAAATTGGTGTGTGAGCAAATTCGTCGAATTCAAAGTCCACCTTCGAGAGAGCGAGTGAGCGAGCATCGCGCCTTGAATAAATTAATTTTGGAAGTCAACAAGATTCTAGCCACGAATAGGAGACAAGCTTGTGGGGGAACGATTGCTTTGGCATGAGAGCTTATCTGCTAGATTTGCTTGAACTTGAGATCAGTTCTTTGGAACGGGCGTTCGCTTTAATATTCCTAGACCCAAGTCAATGATTCTGATTGTAACGATCGCTGGATATACATACATACCCCACATGATCAGACATTCTGAAGAGTAGATAAACCTGCAACTTTTGGTTGATCCCATTTCCGTTTAGTTTCAAGCCACTCCTGAACTGGTCTAAGAACAGAATATTGAGTAGTCCTGTGAATATTTTTAAAAGGGAAACAGGTTTGCTCTCACAGACAATAGGAACTCAAAACACTTGGGGAAACAAACCAATGCAATGTGTAATAGGTTTTCTGTCGACGTTCCTGGGAAGCAAGCTCATGAGAATCCCCATGGGAAGTTGCAGAAAATAGTCCTGTTCCCTGCAACCAGCCTAAGAATTCAAAATTCCACACATGGCACATATCATCAGGAGCGTTTGCGCGATAATGCCATCACAACGTACGGCGTGAACTGGCAAACTTCGAAGACCGCCGCTCTTAGAATTTCTCCATATATAAAGAATAATGAGATTTCTTGCGGCAGTTCTAGATTGGCCCGTTGCAGGAACAAGATAAGAGCATGCAAGTGAGCCATGCCCCGAATTAGATAAAAAGTAAAACCGTATTGCTTGAAGACGTTCTGGCAGTGATATCGGCTTAACTCATCAAGGCATTGTTTTATCTTTTTCAGCTATTCGTTTCAGTGGAACATTTCAGTGATTTCCATCGAAAAAGCAAGGTGGTCAGGTTTGTTGATCCATGTTTCTCTGAAGATCGCGAAAGGAAATAACTCGATAAAATGGCGGGAATAGCCTTTTTGATCCCCACCATACTCTTTTTTGGAGTTGCTCTTGGGTCTGAGGACCCATATCTGTGCGTCGAGGGACTAGCTCCAGTCAACGGAGGTAAGTTTTGAAATTATTTTTCAGCTTCTTAATCAGTCAAGTTAGCGCATCAATCCTACCAGGCATCCCCACAAGTCACGATCTCCATGAAATTGGGCATTCCATTTAGTTGATCGTTGACCAAGAGGCTGGCTTTTTGTGATACAAAGTGTGATCATATGTCTTAACCAAATTGTGTATGATTTAATAAAAAAGAAAGCTAGTTCAGTTCATTTTGACGGGTAAATAACTATAACTTTCAACTTTTGCTCATTGTCTCGGATTCGGGTATTTTGCAATTGATTTTCTCTGTCTAGTCATACATCAGCACACGGGAGCCGTGTTTCGTTCTTGATGGTCCGGGCCTTGTATCCCAACTGGTCTAACACGGCCATCCAGCACTTAACCACTCCAAATCACACTTTTAAATCAAACGAAATATGCATTCGGAGTCTGTTTGTGTTGTAGTGTCTCTCTCGGGTCTGGCACGGGGTTGAGTCACTTACATCACTCTGTGCTTGAATGTTTCAGGAAAGGAATTATGCCAATAGTTGTGTGTTTTCAATACTTTTAGACACCTCACTAGGTTCTTTCTCTCGCTCACCACAGAAATCAATCCACAGTTGTTTGTTGATTTAATTTAGACGCATTGTTATTAGCCCACAGCATTGCCAGACCTAAAATTGCCTGTTCCTGGAAGGCCCGACAGAGACACTACAACACAAACAGACTCCGAATACAGATTTCGTTGATTTTAGAAGTGTGATTTGGAGTGGTTAAGTGCTGGATGGCCGTGTTAGCCAGTTGGGGAAACAAGGCCTGGACCATCAAGAACGAAATAGTTGTTAAGCTTTAAGATTTGGGCATGGCTTTGCTAAATTAAATTTTCAAAAACATCGATTCAAATTTTAACTTAATTTTTTATGAACAGCCACGGAACTCGTCACCTACAATGAAATTGTGCCCCATGATGTCCTGATTTCAAAAAACACCCTTATATGTCTCGACATTTTTTTGGCAAGATATGGCCTGGGCTTCTCGTGAGCACGCATGGAATTGGAATGGAATAAATATGAAACTCCACTTTTGATGCATACACTCTTCATAAATACTAAATTGAAACTTTGACTCTCCATTCCAGCCATCATTCCAAAACACGATTGAACCTGAGGACTAACGGATCAAAAGTGAAATTAACATGCAACCTGAAACCTGATGGTCCCTATTCCAAACAAGGGGCCACAATAAGCGATGTTCTCATGGAAATCATAGACGATTCAACAGTTGACAAATCCATGTTACAAAGGATGGAGAGAAGAGACCTCGGTTGTATACGAGTTTACACCTGCTCGTCCGGTGTATTCAGGGTTCGCTGTCAAATTAATATCAAAGGCGCAAACAAAGCCCTGTGCCAGCGTCATATCAACGTTGGAAGTGAGTTGAAACACATGATGGTCCAATTTCAATCTGTAACTCATATTCGAATGTAATCCTTTGCAGGCGCGCCTCAGGATCCGTTCGATTTCCAATGTATTTCTGAAAACTGGCAATCTCTGAACTGTACGTGGAAAACCTTGCCCAATGCGATTTCCACCAACCATACGATTTATTATTCAGAGGACGGTAGATTCAACGAGTGAGTGAAAACATTCATCGCTTTCAGTTAGTCTAACGTACAAAATATGCAATTGAGCGTCCTGGGATCACTCATTATTGATCATGGACAAATACGGCCAATATTGCTTTCATATTTCTGAGGAAAGAACTTAAGTCCCAGAGCTCTGCCGAGCATCTAATTCCCCTAATTTGACTCGTCCAACTTGAGGAACTTGACACTGCTTTTAGACCTGGCTGCTGCCACCGCTTGGATAATCAGTGCTTTGGACAGAGCGAAAACGAGACGGCCTTTGAAACCTCTCACAGCTACTACAACGAGGCTATCCACAGTAGCAACCAAATGGAAAGAATTGTCCGGATCGAGATTTGCCAACAAAATGGCTTGTCAGATGGCTTGCCAAAGTCGTCGAATTACACCTTCCCCATATACTCGATAGGTGTGATACTCTTGGGCACATTTTCTATGGGGTCATATCGGGAACCATGAATAAGGCCAATACTAACCAATTCGTCAGGGGTTATAATGGCTTGAATTACCTTTCAAATATCAAGATATAAAAAAGAGAAGTCTTCACAGTATACCATTGTAGTTAAAAAGCAGTTTTAAGGGAGTTAGAAGCATTGATGCGGCAAAACCAAGTTAGGATGAACCCCCAAAGTCATTTTTACTTCAACCGGGTGTACTTAATGACAGCTTTTTGCGGATCCTTTGAAGGTCTTTCAAGGAATCCAATTATGATTTAATATTGATTTGCCGTGAAATCTGACGAAACCATTCTACATGTCTGAATTACTTTGAAAAGTTCCCAGTCCGATTACTTCTGTCTCAAAAGAAGAATTGTTGGGCATATCTTGGATAATCTTTTAAAATCCAGTTTTCTTCGTTGATTGTCTCTAAGTCGTTTGGTGGTCCAAAAAAGCATGCTCATGGGGGACACTTAGCCGTGGGTTATTTTGATTCTATTATTTGATGTGCTCAATGATTCGATACTTAACAATACTAATCACACCAGGGGGTTGTCAAAAAAGAATGCATTAACGGAAGGCGTATTAAACCCGTACTACTGTTAATTTTTCAAATCCATTTCACGACTTTACTTCACTCCCATCTGATCAATTTAAAAAGCCGCTGTTTCCTTTGACTCTGATCTTTTAATACAACTCAAGTTCTCAAACATTTGAATTCTTTATCTTTGGTCAAATTGACCTTCATGGGCTTTCCTAAGGAAACATCTTTGTTCACTCAATACGAGTGTCGAAGAAATACCGTTCAAGGCGTATTTTTTCCCTTGCACTTTCTCATCAAAATTGACATCCTCTCCAGTAAATTGCTTGTTAAAAGGGTTTCATATATCTATTGGGGAAACTGCATGCCCTCTACATTGATTTTCAGGGCCCCAAGTCGATGGTCCAATGGTACAAGGATGCCCAATAACTTGTTCTATCTGGACTTTAGAACCAGTAAAATATTTCGTCAAGTAGTCGAGAATTATCGAGTGATCATCAACCAGACCAACTCCCTTGCATTGGAAGGAGTGACTAAAACGTTTCCATTTGAATTGCAAAAAATAGGTAAGTGATGTTGGTCGCAAAATACTTCTCTTTACAGGTTAAACCAAGTGGATATGATCATCACATCTCTGGCAACAACGATTTTTCTTTTATGACCTTCAATTCAAAGAAAGATGAGAGGGATTTTTGGGTCTCATTTCACTTCTCTGTCAATGGGTTTCTCGCTTTTGTAGTCGGTAGATTTCAGTTTTATTCCTGTTGCTCTCTTCAACTAACTGGGGGAGAAAACAGTTCACCAAGTATCTTTTTAGGGATCTTTAACCTACAGTAATGTCATCCAAGGTGGGTCATATAGAGCGAATCATTAACTCACTGATATCGTTCTAGTGCGACCAGATCCCCCAGAAGCCCTCCGAATACTTGATGCCGATTCGAGGTCCTTGACAATCACTTACAATGTTCCACACGAGCTGGAATATTTTCCGCCTGGTTTGAAATCGAGAGTGTTTTGGTGGTCCGAATTGGATTCAACCAAAAGACAATTCAATACCAGTGATTTTGAGGTGAACGATTCCAACTTCACGTTCACTTTAGAAAATCTCTACCCCTCAATTTTCTACAAAATCTCTGTGGAACTACTTTCTTCTGTTGTAAGTATCGTGCGGATACAAGTGAGCTATCGTGTATTTTGTTTTCATTTCTAAACATTTCTTTGTTCATAGGCTGATCCTGAAGATGAACGCCTTTGGTCTGAAAAGAATGAAATTGGCGCCCGCACTCTATCAGAGCGACCTGAAATTGCTCCTAACACAACTCAGGGGAGCTTTGAAAGCCTGGTTCATTTGGATGACCGGCAAGTGTGGATTTATTGGAGTTACCCGAAGCGGGAGCTTCACAATGGATTGGATTTTCGTCCTCGCATAACAGAGGTCTTGGAAGAAAACAAACCAATGTGAGTGCAACTAGAGTCCTTGCAAATAGTACCCACGTACACTTTTTCACCGAGTTTTCGTTACAGAGCCTTAACGCCAAGTGATGTGACAAAATCCTTTGCCAACTTTCAACTGACTTTGAAGAAGTACTCCATCTTCGTGACGTCTGAGAATGAAAATGGAACTGCGCCAGAGAGCTCGAAATTCACCATTCCCAATCATTCTGAGAGTAAGTATCGAACCGAACCATGGCCAGCGAGTGTTCTTGATCGATCAATGCATCTGTCTGTTAACCTTATCATTCATGTTGTGTGTGTGTTTTTTTACAGTAAAAGGACTTCGACCCAAGTCTGTGACAAAAATTGCTTACGATAACGAAAACAAACTCTTTGAAATATCATGGCTGCCTCCAGAAAACAAGAATCTCGTCAGGAACTACACCATTTTCTACTGTAAACCCGAGAGCGGTCGTGACCGCCCTTATCAATGTGATGGACCTTTGGATTGGATTATTGTCAATAGTTCCACCCTGATGGCAAACATCACTTTGAATTCCCCGGATTTGCACCAGTTTGCTGTGGCCGCCAATGCAGATCATGGAATTTCGTCGGGGATGATCTGGGCCACGTGCACCATTTTGTCAAACAAAGTAGTGAGTAAGCTGAAGAATGTCAAGGTGTCGCATGTGAGACAAACCAACGTAGAAGTGGAATGGATGGTGGATTGCTCAGATCGTCATGTGAGGGCCTACAAAGTCTCCTATTGTGTGATGGGATCGCTCAATGCCAATGAGGCGTGTTTGGAAGAGGAGCAGTTTGTGAACACTACGGCCACGAGCAAAAACGCCCTGTTAACTGGGTTAAAGCCGTACACCTACTACAAGGTATGTCAGATCCCTTCTAACGTATGAAAGCAGGTCACTTGTGTCTCTGGTGATGATTATTTTTTTCCCTTTTTTTGGATCAGTTGGGAGTATCGGCCATAACTAGAGCGGGAGAGTCGGAAATGTCTGATCCAGAAGTTGTCCAAACCAAGCCAGACAAGCCACAGGGAAATATTGCTATCACAACGGTGGTTCAAAATGACAACACCATTTCACTTACCTGTGGGAAGCCCGAGTTTCCTAACGGCGAAATCAATAGATATCGAGTTCAATATGGATTCGTGAACTTGCAAGGTTACGAAGAGGTCATCCCTATCTTGGATTCACTTCTGTCATGCCAGGATGCCGTGCTAAATGATCTTATGTACAACGTGGAATACTTCATTCAAGTCAGTGCCTGTAACTCTTTAGAGGGGGTGCGGCTCTGTGGCGACTGGACCCGGACCCAAGTGACCACTATGGTTGGACGTAAGTCGATGCCTGTTGTAATGATTTGTTCCGACGATGAATGTCAATTCAAAACTGGGTTCTTTATCTCTTTGTTTCCAGCTTCATCCCAAATGCCTGCCCCGGAGGTAAAAATCTTGACTCAGGAGGCAATGGAAGTTTCTTGGAATAGGAACAAGTTCTACCCAGGTAGTGATTGGCTGAGTTACAAAATTCGAATTACCAACACAATTCTCAACAAGTCGCACGAGCATTTTGTGGAAAAATCAAAGAAACAAGAGGATAAATTCAAGCTTTCACTGCCCAGGGATTTGCTCCCAGATTGTGACAAGGATAGTGACACTAGTGTCACGACATATAATGTGTCCATTTTGGCCATATCAATCGACCCTGACACGAACAGAACCTTTGATGGAGTGTGGAGTCCTGTGGAAACCGTCTCTACCAATTGCTTCTTTGGTAAGCTATTCCTCTCAGCCTCTCCTGACGTAATGCTGCTATAGAAACGCTTGGATTTCTCGGGAATTTTCCTGGCTATGCGGAACTATGATAACAGTTTTAGAGATCATTAGTAAAACTTATATTGAAGCAAAAATCCATGCGAAGGAGGCAAGACGTCAGATACAAAGACCTCATGAGACCCTCATTCAGACCCCTTTTAGTGGGGATGGCCTTAAGTGTAATGTCGTGCCAAGCACTAGATTTGTTTCATTATAAGAGCTTTTCGTTTGATTGTGCAAAGGATCGAAGTGAGATTTTGATTGGAACAAGTTCAGCAGTGATCAATTTTGTTTCGGATAAGAAATTCCATCTTTTCTCTTGCACTTTGCGAGTTCAAGCCGAAAATGGTCTGGGTTTGGCTCTTTTTCTAAGAGCATTAGATCTTCCAAGTCCACACGGAGATCACAATCTAAAATTCTCTACCAAAATTCCTGGTTTTCACGGCCCTACCAAAGTATTTTCTGACCCAATTTACGGTCAGATTGAGCCCATAAATGGTTCTGGGGTATATTTCAACCGCTCTCGAGTTAAAAAGTGGCAATTGTTCAACGAGACCAACTCGAATTGGATTGATATTGATCTCAAACGTGGGCCAAGAACAGAATTCCAACTCTATGTTGCTCCAATCTGGCCCAGATGTGATTTGAACGAAACCAATCTCTTTCGATGCTGCAAAGGGACAAACTGTCACTGTATCTCGCGATCGTTGACATGTGATGGTATTATCAATTGTATGGTATTCGATTATGTAGCATTTGATGAGAGTCCCTCACAATGTCCACCGCTTAGTCCCCAAATTGCAGGTGAACTAGGAAACATCCAAGTCTAATGCGACAAACTTGTGAACCCTTTGTATTCTCGTTACAGACATTCCTAAATGGATGATCATCGTGTCAGGATCGGTCGTGGTATTGATTGTGTTTGTCTTTTTGTCCTACAAATTTTGTTATGGTCGGACAACGTGGAACACCAGATTCTTTGAATCCGTCAAAGACGCTCCCGTTCCCGGGGATAACGCAGGGGATGGCACCTGCGTGATCAGTTCAGCTTTGGCACCAAGACCAGATCAGCAGAAGAAATATCAACGCACGGGATCAAAGGAATCGGCTCAAGTAAGTTTTGGTCGATAGTACCTACGTACATGTGACATTTTAAAGTATGCAATATTCATTGGTATTTTACTCACAATAGACCTTGTTGACTCATCCAAAGCGAAACTTGAGCGGGGACAGTGCGAGCACGTCTGGATGTGAGAGTGCCAGATCATCGGAAATGGATGAAATCGAGAAAACGGGTGCTGGTGACACGGCAAGCATTGAAACAGCGGAGGAAGACAATGCTGTGATCCGTCCAAATTTCCCACTTGATAACGACATGGCTAATTATCAGCCCCAAGTAGGATGGCCTGGGCAAGAGGACGTTCCTAGTGGATTGGGCTATAGTAAAGTTGGCGAAGAGTCCAACCATCATCCACTTCATGTAGTTTCATCTCCGCCTCCGCCCCCAGGGGGAAGGTACGTGTTTTCCAATTTGGACCTGAAGACAACACGACATGAACATTCATCCTTTGTTTCTGCATTATAGCTACGTCGCCATACAAGATCTGAAGGCCCCGAAGCCTAACCCCGGGTATATAGCATTTAACCAGGTGGCCAAGAGTCAGCGGAGGCCATCGCGTGAGCCTCTGAACTTGAACTCCGAGGACATAGAAGCACCCATGGCTTACTCGAAAGTGGGAGTCGATCCCAGAGCTAAGCTGAGCCCCATAGCGCCCTCCTCAGGGTACATTCCGCACCCGGTGGTGACCAAACCCAAGAGGCTGGTCACTTTGCCCTTGTCAGAAATCCCACAAAAAAGTGACACGTTCAAAACTACTCCATACGTCACTTACGGAGGACCAATGGTCGAATCACCAACCACGAATCCTCCAAGCCAATCTGGCCCATATTTTCAAATGAGCTCAACCAAACCGCAAGGTCAGCAGCACGAGCTCAAAGTCAATCAGCCCGACATCACAATGTCTCCCAAGAACCTGAAAGTCTCATCCATGGCTCCATTCAACACGGCGGTGACTGCCCTGGACTCGAGTAAGTCCAGCATGGTTTAAACCCTCCGAACCATGTGGGACAATGGAGTTCAACAATGTGATATTCGTCGGCTTTGAAGGCTTGAAATTTTGAATGGTCATCGCAAGGTCAATCATCCTTCGCCATATATTCAAATGAATGTTCTCCTCGACTAGCAAGTGATGATTGTTACATGTTCCTCGGATCCAATGTAATGAATCCGAATTTATATTGTGAAATTCACACACTCACGTTGATACAAAACGATTCGATTTAACTTCTCTTGCCGAAAAGAGGATCCTTTTGATTGCCACTTAACTAGGAGCAAATTTTCAAACTCAACTCTGGGAACACCCAGAATGCCATCTCGTAAGCTTTGATGAACAAGTGCGTTGTTTTACTGGTTCGAATGGGATTGAGGGGTGGTATGTCTTTGAACTCATTTAGCTTCAACGTTTGTCCATTCAATAAAATTTCCCGGGATTTGAGAGAATTCTTGGGCGGTGATAAGATGTAATGCAGAACAGTAGAGTTTCCAAGCTGATTGCCCAGTTTTATAACCTCTGAGCGGTGACCAATATTGAGTGCAAAGACAGTCACGCCCCCAGAAATATCTCGATGGCAATGGGCATAGCAACGTAAGGTTCCGTTGTTGAGACCTTGTTTCAATTCCAAGACCCGAATGCCAACTAAGCGCTTGAATATCAAAGATAGCCAATAATCGGGATTTGGGTTGAGTTGTTCATTAACCAATGCGTAGGATCCGTGATAGAACGTCTGACGGAGGATGACAGAGTACTTATTTAAAGCTGCCACGCCTAATTTGTCGAGCCAAAGGAATCCAGCCACATATCGATCGGACAGTCCTTGAACTCCTCCTCCATAAGCAGAACTTGTTTCACCCAGCCAAATTGGAATATGCGAATGATTTGAGGCTTCCAAGCCTCGCTTGATTAGGTCCATCTGGGGCTGCAACGAATTCAGCACTTCAGCCGAGAGAAAATCCTTAAGAGTGGCCTTGTGTCCGTCTAAATAATAATGATGCCACGTGATTTTGTCAATGGCCCTTCCGGAATGTTTCAGGACACTTTGCAGAAACAAGACAGCCTTGCATTTGTCCTTTTTTAGGTTAGCACATTTTCGTACTCCATTGATGTCAGGACCAACAATTGACGAATTTTCATAACCCGGATACTCGTCCAAAAGGTGTCTTAAAGCTCGGAAATCTTGGCCCAGTTGTTCCCCACTCAATCTGATCTTGAATTTGTGGAAATAGGCGTTAGGTTCATTCCCAAGTTCCCACGATGTTCCATGAAAGCCTTGTTGGTGATTGAAATCAAGTAATGATCGGGCATTCGCAGCACTCCAATGATCGCCATTTCGTAGCAGAACATTGACATCAAATAAAAACTTCCAACCCACTGTCTTAATAAAATCGTTCAATTGGATCCAATCAGATTTGCCAAAAGTGAAATTTCCTGTTTGGTACAATTGGGATAAGTCCTCGCAAGCACCTTGTCCCCAGGCGGAAATACTGAAGCACTTTTCCACCCCGGAGAATGAAGGGCGAACATAGGGCAATGGGTTTTCTTGGAATATGGCCAGATCTGCAGCAGTTCCGCCCAAACGAAAATAGCAAGGTTCTAAGCCTCGGGCTAAATTAATTAACTTCTTGGAATCAAATCGAAAGTGCTTCCACTTTTCCGCTATCAGATGGGTCCCCATGGCGACCTGTGAAAAAGGGCCCATCAATGACTTCTTAATTGATGCCAACGGAAAGGCAACTCACCGATAAAAATTCTGGAGAGGTGGTCCAATGAACATCTTGGACCTTAAGATCAATCTTTTTTAATTGAAAGCCGTCAAAGAGAACCAGAAGAAGAATAGCATAAAACCATTTCTCCATGGTCTTGAACTGTTTTCCGTGCAATCCTTATCTGAAAGAGATAGCCCTTGGCACCACGTTAAAATGATCATTCAAATGACAGACAGACCGACCTCATAATCTCTAGTAGGTGAATTGCTCATTTTTTTCTATGTCCAATAACTTTGCAGCCAATCCTTGGTGAATGTGCCACAATAATTCTGGATACTTCTTTGTTAAAACTTTCCACTTCGCTTCTTGAATGACATGAGGAAAATTATGGATGATCCCTTGGATGGCATAATCCAAAGCATATTTGGCGTGGTAATCCTGGGCCAAGAAGGCCAAATCTAGAACTTTTTCATGGTCTAAATTTCGGCAAAGCTTCTCCTCGCACAAGATTTTCAAATGCTCGACCTGAAACCGATCCGCTGCAATCAAGACCTCTTGGATCGGAACGTTGGTATCATTGGAAAGTATGCCCGTATATAGATAGCGCAAAACACTTTTTAGCACTTCCGGATGGATCTCTCGAATTTTAACGGATCCACTTTGCTTCTCCAAGAAGCCTTCGTGCTTAAACATGGCCTGAAAGACGGGACTGGCAGCCTCCAAAATCCCTCGTTGGACATCAATGTGCTCCAATTCTTCCTCCTCATTAAGGCACACGAGCGTCAAATTTGCACCTGTCCCATTCTCAAATGCTTGCCACATGTCATGTGCCAAGCTAGGACTTAAAATTCGATCCACTGCTGATGGAAACGTGGGTGAACACGAAGGCTCACCAAACACATTGAGTTTGATGAAGATGGCTGGATTGTGGATGACTTGGTCAATGAATTGTTTGAGTTGA
>NC_081448.1:5856315-5866195 GCF_007210705.1 Tigriopus californicus
AGTCAAACGTCTTTCGGGTCCGAGTTTGTCGAAAATCATTACATTGCAAAGAGGCACAAAGGGTGATTTGACCCGAGAATTTACCGAGGATTTCCAGATGAAGAAACCACGCTGGCGAGTGATAGTCGAGGATCAAACGACAATGCACTCGGTGAACATATGTGATTTGAAGAGAATAGACCGGTGACCGAACAATATGCGGCAGTGAACTAATACTGTCCACTTTCCAATCTAGGCTTTGGATCTTTTCATCCATGTTGGGGAAAAGGTCGGGCAGTTATTGTGAAATTACGCAGGAAACAGAGATAAGCGGCCCCACCTATTCGCAACAGAGGGAAAGTCAAGAAGTCCAAAGGGCATTGAGTAATCAAAACATTGGCTTTCCTGGTCATATGAGCGTGTACAATCGTTTTGGTCAAGTGGGTCAATAGATTAGAACTATGCTTTGAATTACTGATGGGATCAAGCCGATTCTTCCAAGGACCTCATCCAGAATATTCATTAAGCTGTCATTTCACATTACAGCCTCAGTCCTCGGTCGTGAGTGTCTTTGCTTTATCACGGACTTCCAAGTAATATCCAAATAAGAGGGTTATTTTTGTTCCCCTGGTTATGTGCAGGAGTAACAAAACGCAGCATTTCTTTATTGACCATTTACACTCACTTACCACGACTTACATTTCGAGACCGGTTCTTGTTGCCGACGGGAGTCTTAATTGATCAGGGGGCTTCAATTCGGCTTGATCCCATCAGAACATAAAATGGACTATTTTTAGCATGATCTTCGAGCTTCCGAACTTCAGTATGTATATGTGTTAAGGTAAAATCGTCTCACGCAACCTTTGATTTGTGCCTGACGCAAAAGGTACGATCAAGCGATAGGTTACAGCCTCAACTATTTGTACTTTGCTCAAAATATTTACCCCATGATTTCACCGCTAGAGTGTTTAGCGACTATCCTGCATGAACTATGCCATCTTTCTGTATAATTCACTTTATTTACATTGATCCGTTCGACGTTGAAGAAAACAACATGATGACTTGGGCTGACTTGGCCATGCCTGATGGCTGTCAGTACCGTTGAGGCGGCTTTTTAAGCAACAAGAGCGCAACTCCTCAAACCAACACTACTCAGGGTGGCCAATCACCTCCTCAATACAAAATAAATGAGAACTTGGTGCGTCTCTAAACTTTGTTCAAATTCATAAATAAAAAGAATATCAGTGACAAACTAACTTTTCTTTGATTGTTATGGAGTCCATTTCAGCATGTTAATGCAAGACGGCTCATTCGAACTACTTTAGATATAACTTCTTAATCCATCACCTTTGTATTGGATTGAACAACAGCAATGCCGTTGTTGCTCTTAGAGAGATAAACGTAAAAAACAGTAACAAACCGCCCCAAAACGCCCTCTTGGCCGTCCAGTGTTACAATCAAGTGAACTCCCATCCGTCCCAGCCTGTTGTGGATCCATTCTCAGGTAAGATTCACGCCATCCTCCCTGTTTTAGTCCGGATTCTGTATTGGGTTTCGCTTTGTTCCGTTGTTTCCCTCTTGCTTTCAAACTTCGCCCGCCCAAGGGAGACGAGGCCGGAAGAGAAGAGAGAAGGATGCGGTTGTCGTTGCTGTTGTTGTTGTTGTTCTCCTCCTTGTGTGTGTCCTCATCCCTGTGCTCCTTTCATGATTTTGAGCTGGCGCACTCAATAGCATCCGTCATCCTCTGGCCCCAAGAAAAGGCCATGTCCGCGCAAAATGGAGAGAGCAGAACTTGAGCGCTTTGAAAGCGATTCTCACGCACCAGGACATTTTCCCACTTGGGTTGACAGCCTTGGGGGATTGGAGGGGATGGGTTGGTTTCAAGAAGTTGTTCCATGAGGGTCTTATGGTTAAGCAGATGACGGTTGAAGGTGTGACTTTGGGTTTATTGGACTTCCTTCCTAAAGTAATCAGGTTGTTCATTGGCATATTTCATAATGGCTTATACTGTGTACTCTTGACGGATCATGTCTGGTTTGGCGCTAATGTTCACAAGACAAATTGGTTGTTTGCAAGGTATATTTTGAGGAATGGGGCAGAGCACAGACAGTTCCTGTTTCACTGAAATCCGCCTCAGCCGCAGTGCTTTGTATGAAATTTTGTTCAACTGAGCCACCATGGACCTGCTCAATGCAGGAATCTGATTAATTTCATGGTACGAGCTTGGCCTCAATTGATCCCCGTCCCACTTGGAAGATTTAGATGTTGTTGCGGAACAAGGGCTTGGTTTTTTATTATCAATCCCACTACTTTTGTAAAAGTTGTCTTTCTGAGATTCATATTTTCTCATTTTTCCAAATTAATTTCAATTTTGAAAAAAAAAAAAAAATAGGCCCTTAATTAAAAGGGGTTCCTAGTTGATGGTAAAATTTTAGATACTTCTTAATCTTTCGGACGTATTACTTTAAATAAAAGACCCTGATTGCAAGCTCTCTGGAACGGTAAACATGGCCCGAAACAAGTTCAAAGACTGGTGACGGACAATTTGGGTGAGATAGATGTGCTAGAACAGGTCGACTATCATAAATTCTCAGGTTGCGTGAGACTTTAGCTCACTGGATTCCCATTTGTGCATTCAAAACTCTCAGTAATAATTACGACGAATAAAGGGGGTTCAGTTCGAAATCAGCTTCACACCACTACCATTTTTCCTCAAATATCCTGCTTTCCTCATGCGAGGAGGGGAGCATGCCGAGGATCTATGTGGCAGCATCTGCCCTTCAGGATCAATGTTGATGGCTGCAACTTCATCTCGTTAGCTTTCCTCCCCCTGGCTTCCCTCTCTTCTCATTTTGAGTCAAAATGAGCGGGTGGGTGAGTAGTCTGAGTGGAAAACGGTAGGCACATTGTCCGTAGAAACAGTTCCCTCATGATCAGTTGAACAGCCCACCTGCCATTCATAAGTATCCTCTGTTGTAGATATCTATTCGGTCATTTGGGATTGATGCGAGTCCATTATTATCCATAGCTGAATATGCTGACATGTTCACTCTGGATAAAGTAAGGCACTTTGTCTACCTCCCGGTATTCTTTGAATTTCTATAAAATCCTCGGAAAGACGAATGGAGCATAATTCTTTCTGTACGATACGAAGTCAATGGGACGATAGTGTGAACAATTTTTAAACTGTACGTAAATTTTCACCCGAAAGGCACTTGGCCTCAATAAAGACGTCATGATCTTGCTTATAAAGTTTTGGGTCAAAACTATGTCGGCCCTTTATTGCTCAAAATTTTTGAATGAATTTTGATTCACTTGATGTGCCCGTGTCCATCAAAAATACCATTTGCTTTTTTATGCTTTGATTGTGATCGACTGCAATTGAAACTTGCTCAGTAAAGTGCTATTTGAGAATACATCGACTTAGAATAGATTATTTATCTACTTAAGAAAGTAGACTAGAGTGTCCAATTTAGTATGTGTAGAGTGCAAGTCATCTTATAATGAACGTCATTTATAACAGGGAAAGTAAAAATGATAAGGTTACAAATGAAGGCAAGAAGAAACTTGTGCTTAAGGAGAAAAATATTCGCTAATCTCAGTTGCTGGCCGTTTACCACGACATCTCAATCAAAAGTGTATCTCAAACCAATCCAAATCACACCTTAGCTCGGTGTTCGATAGAATGAGCGGCTTGAAAGGCTCTTCCATGCTTATTACCATGATTCTGTGAACGGATGTATCTCCACCAGGGTGATTAAGCCCAGTGAGCATGAGCACGTAAGGCACCTCGCTACCTACAAACCAGCCCCAAACTTGAGGTTCCTCTGGTCGTGAGACATTTCGTTAGTGACCCCAGCCGTCAGGATGGCACATGATTCAATATTGTTGTTGTTGTTGCAATTGCTGGGCTTGGATTGAAGATGGAATAGTAGGGGCCACGGCCATCAGTCCTCAGAAAACAGGATATGAGCTTGAGCGTCAAGGTAATCTGTTGTTTTATGTCATGTACCCATGCTTGCAACTTGCCGACTGACTGACTGACTGACTGAATGGCTCGTCGACTGGTTTGGAAGTCGAAGGTGTCGCCCCTTCTTGTGTCGTACCAATGCTCACCACTGGGTCTGGTCACAGATTGTGAACCATATCCGACTTGTAGAATTTGTGGCCCATAAGACGGAGACAGTGGTGGGAGGATTGAAGGTGCCTTTCCTCTAACGGACTTTTTTTTTACTTGACACACCAATTGGAAGTTCTTTTTATATTCTTTGTTGATGACTTATGGGTCCCCCCACCTTAGTTTGAATCGTGGCTTTTGTTCGGTAATTGTAACCCCGAACTCTCAACCAAAATATATGATTTGATCCGAGTTCTATTCCACTCATCATTGTCTCGGTTGTGGCTCTCTCTAGCACTACAATCAGAATGAAACTAAAAACAAATTTATCGACCAGTGCTCACTTCTGTGGTGCTAAAGAAATATTGTGTAATTTTTCATAACTCATCGTTATCTCTTTTTTGAAATTTTGCCTGAGAAAAAAATGCGAGCATCAACCGTCAATTTGCCACGAATAAGCTTTGCTATTAGTCAAATCTAATAATGCCATTTGATTTTCGGTTTTCTCATGCTTGGCCTTCCGTTGACAAGTTATTCTCCGATAATTCTCTACAATTTATTGCCCGAGAGTATCCTTCGAATCTCCAAATTCTTGGCACCTTCTTGATTATGGCATAATGATACATTTTCGAAGTTTTTTCCCTCGACATTGAGTAAACTCTTCTCAAATACAGCCATTCATCATCATGCGTATTCGTCAACATTTCTAAAAGATGAACCAACTGAGGGACAAACTGAATGAATATGAAACGCCACTAAAGTGAGTTTTGTAGTACATCTGATACTTCACAATCTCGACGAAGTAATCTTTACCTAAACCATATCGAAAAGCATAAATAAAAGTAATTGCAATAAGATCTTAGTTGACAACGCTTCCCTTCATTTATCCGTCTCTGCATTTAAAATACAAACCCAAAGGCAGACATTACATGTGTATCTCTATGTACTGTGGTCGAGCTCGACCTTTCATTTGAGGTGGTATCGTCCAAGATCAAGATTGTTACGTCATTGCTCTTCTCGTCCTGTGATTGGTCTTCCCCGCAGAAAGAAGGATTGGCTTCTTCTCACTCAGCATACGACATACGAACTACATACAGTACACTTAATGTCTACCTTCACAAAACAAGCAGCAGAAGAGAAGTGCTTTTCCTTTCGAGCGAACTTGAAGAATAATCGTGTCTTGCGTCGTTGTGCCCTAAGTCAAATCTAGTTACATTCATTTTCAACGATTTTGACGGATTAACGAAAAATATACATTGTGCGTTTTGCCCAGAGGCGACTTTCTGAAAGGTTTTACCTCGGAATTTGATGCCTGGACGTTAACGAGTAGGAAAATACGCTCACTGGAGTGGTCAGTGGATGCGCATTCTGAGTAAGCCTTAACTCCGAGGTCAGAGGGTTTTAAAAACAGGCCTCGGGCTGAACATGTTTCTCACTATTCCTTAGAACTGGTTTACTTTTGAGCTGTTGTACACATGGGAAAAGGTATTCGATGAGGACCAAATGGACTAGAATGGTCTAACTCTGAAGATGATGATGGAAAATAGGAATGCTCATTTCCGCCTTTTGTTTCAAGGATAGATTAAAAGCCCATGAGTTGGCAAGAAAATAACTGGATTTCACACCTGAAAAAGGACAAGTTGTCGCAGCACTCCTTCCAAGCTCGATCTTAGAGGCACCGCTAGATCATTGAGCTGAGAGGAAAGCCTTCTCTCATGCTCGAAAATGAATCCTTTTAATCGGGAATGAATGAATTACTGTTGTTTGGATCTCTTCGCCAGGTCTTTTTAGGTCCCAACTACTAACGTATTCACATCGATAGGATTAATTTTGATTCGAGTTATTTTCAAACACTGGCATCAATGGATCTTCAAGTAACAGCTTTTTCATGATGTCGCAACATATTCTTGAGGTCTTTTCTCAAAAACTAAGCCTAAGTAATTCTTATTGAAGAAAGCGATCTCCCCAAAACTTTGGAACACATCTTACCGATTGTGCTTCATTTTCTGTGGACCATTCAAGCAACAGCTGTTTGATAACTGATAAGCGAAGATATGAGTGACGTTTAGGGGAGGTCACTTTTACTTTTGAACTTAAGTATTACTTGTTGTATAAAGGATTAAATTTAAACTCCAGATCCTTGATCCTAGAAAGGAATTATTCCTCTACTAGAATGTTTTATAAAATGCAACTTTTTCATTGGCGTTCGTAAAAATAACTGTTTAGCCGGAAAAAAACTATTGAAGAATCAGCTAAGGGCAACTAACTCATATGGATGAAAAATAGATGACAAAATAGGCACAATCATCCAAATATTTTTGGAATAGTCTAGAGTTCACACACCTTGCGCACTCTGGCGGTCAACGTTTTAAACATTTTTCGAATAGGTTAAGGACCATACGGTATTTGTGCTCTTATCAGCCGTACTTTAAAATGGGGCAAACTAGTTCTTTTGATTGAAATCTATTTTTTCGGTTTCTACGTCAGAAAATTCCACTTCATGGGAATATTTTGACTTAATGTCACACTTGGTTAAACTCGAGAAACTAATCCGTCTTTAGTCATTGAAACGAAAATGATTTGTGAGTTGAATTGATCTACGGGTATGGGAAATGGACTTTGGCAATTTCTTTGAGAAGTGTCATTTTTAGCAGTGCCATGGCTTGATCTCTTCTGATCGACATAAGATGGAGGCTGTGAAAGATGGTCGAAAAAGAACGAGGTGAGCTTCTGAAAGCTACAAAAATCTCATTCTGGTATGAAATTCGTCTCCCTCATATGGTTCATATTTCAATTTTGGATGAAAACTAACTATTACATATTTGTTTTAGTTTTTTTACCTTGGCAAAAGTGATGCTCACGAAACTGTGGATTTGAAACGACCCGAACTTGTAAAGTACTCTTTTCTGAATGTATATTTGTTCATTTTGTTCCGGTACTTGCGATGAATAACATCATGCCAGGAATCAATCAATACCTCCTTGGAATCTCCAATAATTACCAAGCAAACCTTTTAACCGAACTCATTTACTGCACTCATTGGAGCTTTGGTCCAATCATCCATAATCTGTGTTTAGCATGACCAAAGATGGAACTGTTCCCAATTTAGCGTTCCCAGGATAAGCAATTTTCTTCGAAGATGTCAAAAAACTTCCAATGGACTACATAGCCCATCAGAGCAAGGGATTTCTATTTGCCTCTGCTTGGCAGGGGAAATTAGTCACGCTTTCTGAATTTTTGGCGGAAGTAACTAACTGACTTTGGACACAAAAAAATCACGTCTTTTCAGGAATTACTAGCGAAAAAGGTCTAATTTGATGACACGTTGGACCGGATGCATTGAAGCGAGTGCAGCGACCATCCATCCTGGTTTTGCCTAAAATAGACAAGAAGGATCACTTCCAGGCTGATTGAGCTTCTTCCTCATGATGTGAGATACTTGGATGTATGCTGATGAGTTTTAACTTTGATATAAGAAATTTGTTTCCTTAAATCGAAATTATCCCTGCTCACTTTGGTGGATCTAATCAAGGTTTTGCAAAGATAACTGCGTTATCCCCTAAAAGATGGTTTAAAAAATTTTCAAAATAAATAAAGTGTGCTTCTATCATGTTTGATTCTTTTGATTGTTCGATAACGTAGACTGCTTCATACACTGATCTCGGTTATCATTGTCCTTTTCTGTATTATTTCTTGTTTGTGCATTACATGACAACTGTTTCACTTTCAGGTAAGATGTCGGTACAGGACAAACAGGAACAAGTGTACCCTTTCACTAGGTGTAGTATCATTCTTTATAGACCTAACGAACTTTCATATTCCAAGCCGAATGACCTTGGGTGAAGTTATGGGAACATGAACTTCAACCAAAGTCAAGTGCACAGAAAGAAGAACGCGAGGTCGTGACCCTAAAGCCAAAATTTGATGTCGCCTAAAGAAAAACCAAATCTGAGGAATGCTTTCAAATACAAAACCACAAGCAGGGTTGCCCAATTGTTGAACTTGATCATACTTTGACAAAATGGTTTTAATGCGGAGGTCAATCTAGGCGTTTTGGAGGAACTTTGACGAATTTAGGGATACTCATTGGTGTTTTTCTCTCTGAGACTTTAAATGTTCCATTGTCCAGTGTCGTTGACGCTACGTTGATGCCATTCATAGTCGCCAAATCACCATTCTTTAAAAGTCATCATGCACTTGCTTTGCCACAATGTGTGGGTCTCATTGAGCACACTGAAGTAACAACAATAGTAGAATGACAGCAAATATTAACTGCTGCAAGATAGTGGCAGTCTCTACCTTCGTACCACTACCACCACCTGTTGCAGTCGCTTGCTGTCATCTTCCATGGTCATGCAGAGAGTTGGTGCCTGACAAAAGCATAATACTTTTGGACTATGTGGAGCTTAGAGCATAGCAGCAAAGCAACAAGCTCACTTCTATTCTTCACGACTTCCAAAACCAAGGAGTTCGTTCAAGGAGCGGAAGCTCGACCATTTGGTTCCCACAATCTGAGACAGCGGGCACAGGTGGTCGTGGTAGTGGTAGAAGACTAAGTAGCTGGAGTAGTAGCTTAAGTAGTAGTAGTAGTAGTAGTAGTAGTAGTAGTAGCAGCAGTAGCAGCAGTAGCAGCAGCAGCAGCAGTGGCCATACTTCCAGCCCAAGAGCTACCTCGTCTTTTGAGGAAGAGGTACGTGATGGTAGAAGCCGGCGGAAAAATGGCAGCGTTGCCGTTCTTGGTTGGGCTGCGATGATGACTTAGCCGACTTCATCTGGAAGAGGCCTCGAGGCACATTCGGTTGCTGCTACTGGCAGCATGATCATTTGGCTCATTGCTCTTCAAAATGGAAGAGCTCCTTGCCAAAACAGTGGAGAGACTGAAGAAGGCGAGGGGATGATGGAAGAACCAACATCGTGGGAAGAAATCCAAAAGTCTTTGAAATTGCTCTCCTCCGTACTGAATTTTTGTACTCGTTGGGAGTGAGTATTGCAGGAAAAGAATATCAGCCTCTCCCCACAACCCCGTGATCACTGTCATAAGAGCAACGGAGACCGCCTGGTGCACGCTGACTTGCGGCTTGCCTTGAAACTGGAGAGGAGAGCTGCCGTTTAAATGATCTTCTTGGGCTGCAATTTCTTTCAAACTTTCCCATAAGGCACGAGATCAAGAAATTTGGACACGCTACTTGCTTGAGCGAATGCCCAGGTTCTCTTTTGGTCAAAATGTGTGGATTGCATGATTCGGTGAGCGCGGGGAGGACCAGGAGATGATGAGTTTCCTCATCTAATGTTGAGACAGCCTCAAGAGTGGTGAGTGATGGCACCCTACCTAGTCTAAGTATATTCCTCCCCTAGCTTCTACAGAAGCCACGGATCCATCTAGGTATTGTGTCTTCATGATGCTTGAAGTGGAGGAAGTATACCCTCTCCACTCAACAGTACGTAACCAGGACCGGAGTTTCTTTTCCTCCCCTTAAGGCGGTTTTCTTCCGCTCTAGAAGTTTTGACAGATTTTGGTACTTCTTTAAATCGCCTTTTTCTTTCGAGTCCAAATGGCTCGGGGCAATCTTCGTTCGGATGCGGGGAGAGCACGAAATCAATGGAATAAAATGCCTTCGACCCTTTTCTCTTGATTATCGGCTCATCACAAAGGACCTTGTTCCTCCTTTTAAAAAACCTTGAATATTCAATCCAATCTCCTCCCTCTCCCCTCCCTGATCTAGAAGCTCTCATTCCACGTGCTTGGACAAAGAACCTAGATTTTTCCAGCTCAATATGGGTGGC
>NC_081448.1:5866228-5887671 GCF_007210705.1 Tigriopus californicus
ATCTAGAAGCTCTCATTCCACGTGCTTGGACAAAGAACCTAGATTTTTCCAGCTCAATATGGGTGGCCGTCGACAACAATCGCTTTATTTCAAGCTACAGCCGAACCAGGTTGGTCTCTGAGTGACGTTGGCAGAAAGAACTGCATGTCTGAATCAAATTTTGGGCTTGAATGACATCTGGTGTGGAACACCAATCTCGGCCTCAGGTCGCGCTTGGAGGGGAGGAGGATCTGGAATAAAATACGCCTTTGTTATGGAAATAATTTCTCTCTTTTGGGGGATGCAACAAGTACAAATTTGGAGAGATGGGACAAAAAACATAACCCTCCGAGTACATTATCCTGAACAAAGAGGAGCACTGTCAATCAGAGACAGGACAAAGAAGGCTTTCCCATCTCTGTTCTCTGAAGTATAGTTCTAAAGAGTTAAAGGGATCCTTAGTTTGGCACTGCTTTCGGTTCGGTTGAACTCGGCGCTAAGCTGCCATTCAAATGTTATTTCTTTCATCTTCCTAGCATGAACGTTCAGAACTGCGAGTCTCTAGAACAAGATCGGAGAACTAAAGCAATTCATCTCCTCAACCGCCCTACAAGATGAAGTTTGTCCGCACTCACATTAGTATATATCTGGTCCTCTTGACCTATTACTCAATTCGACGGGTGCTCCCCTGACAAAGGAAGTAAGGGAACACCAAAGTAAATTGTAATTTATTGTTTGCAAGGACTTGTCACGTGAACTTCTCTATCTGCGCCACTGCTCCTTTTGCAATAGTGCATGTGCTCGTCGTTCAGTTTTATTGCAGAGCAATTTACCAATTCTACCTCGCAATCCCAACATTTGAAACTTTTTTGCTTCTAAATACGAAGTCCAAATCGATGTCTTTTTGTCAAACCACTTTGGTCAGCACCTTTTGAACCCTGATTATGTTTAAAATGAAGATGGCGTTGAAAGCGACCTTCTGCCCTTGGTCTCGATGAAACTGGAGATAATTTTGTATTTGTTTCTCTATGGATATCTCTTTGAATATTTCATTGCTTCGCGAATTCAGAGACTGTCTTTAGTTTTGACTCTTGCGATCGTTATTCAATTTGAGCGATTATACCATGAAACCTGCCCATGAATGTCTCCTCTGTGATCCCCTCTGTTAGATGAATTGGTTTCAGTGAAGTTACTCGTACCTTGTTGATTGCTTGTACGAGAGGTTGCAAGCCTTGTGTGGTAGCACAAATGCTAAAATGGTCGTGTGGTATGGGATGACTTTAGGCAATCTGGTAGGGCATTCACCAGTAAGTGACATTTAGTGACTGTTGGTTGCCACTATACGTGGAGGTTGGTAGATGATCGTTAGTGTTAGAACGTTAGTGAAGAACAGAGAGTGAAGTAATATTTATTTTCTGAATTAAGACCTAAAGTTTTTTAAAAGCTTTTCTCAGTGCTGTAACCACAAAAAGAAGAAATTCTTTAAACAAATTGAGTTGTAATTTTCAGCATAATTGTGATTAACTTTATATGCAAAAGGCTTAAAGTGTGAAATATTAATGCCGGAAATATTAGGAGTCTGTATTTTTTCTCATGTTTGTAGTTCCAAACAATTTTGTTCCTAAAACCATGCAAGATTTTTTGGGGAACCAATGTTTTGTTTTTTTGCTGAAAAGAACTCAAAAGTCATAGAATGAGCCTTTTTCAGCATTTATCATGTCTATTATGAGCTGCAAGCTCGAATAAACACATTTTTTGTACTTTAATCAGAAAAAGAACAGAAATTTCTTTTTCGACTTAAAATAGCCGAATATTTGAATAATATTTTATACTTTAATAAAATGTCTCTCCGCCCTCGAGGGTGACGAATAAGTGAGATTTGCTCCATTTTCGTTGAGGTTAAACTTTGATGTTCGTTTATAGCTACTATGACAGATTGAAAAAAAACATTTTCGATTTCATCGTCCTCGAAACGTATTCGACCCACACTCGGTGATTTGGGTGGGCCATATTTAAAATTCTCACATTAAGAACTGGCGCCTTTCCCAACCAAATAACTTTCACACACTTTAAAGCATTGATGGGATTACGAAATGAGATCAGAGAGCTATTTAAAGTCCCATCTTTCCCATTCATTAAACTTCTTTTGGGGTGGAATGGGTGGTCATAAACCTCAAGAGTCACAAAAGACAAGACCTCAGCTTCGGCTTAATGAGAACCTCACATGACAATTCGTTCTTTTCCAATTTGAAAGAAATTACCGAGTGTAATCAATTAGGGTTGTGCCGCAGAATCCAACAGAGAACGCGCGGCAATAATCCCAACCACTGATTCGGTAGCTCTCTCGACCCTTTACTTTGACTTTACAAGCCGACGTAGTCTTGATTTCCTGGGAACCTGCATAGATACTGATCCATTTCATGTGAATGAATCTTCCAACGGTGTGGTAAAGGGGAAAAAATGAGAATGTTCAAGAAATACGACAATTTCATTTCACGCATGTTGTAATGAGTCCTTGCTGTCGGAACGTTTTTAAAATCCGTTCGAATCACAAACCAAGAAACAAACCGATGAGCAGCCAAAAAATAAAGACTCGAATATCTAGCTGAACCAGTTTACGCATTGTGTGAACATCGAACTGAGGTTTCTTGAGCGTAAGACACTCACAATTTTTGAACTCTCATGCAGTGGGAATCTACACTTGCCTTCCAGACATAGCAAACGATTGTTTCGTTTTTTCGTTTTTCAAAATAGTGCCTTCAATATTTGTCAACATATAAAGGTTTGAATCATGTGTGTAAGAGGTCAATAAAGCCTCACCTGTGTTGTTTCAAATGACAAACATGTGCTTAAGATATCAGATTTTTGGAGATTATCCGTTTTGGAGACTTCAACGGAATGCTGCAGGTACGTTTTGAGATTTTCTCTTGAACTCTCGATCTGGCACCAGGTGATATGAAGATTAGTCTCGAGGAATGTAATATGTACCATATTTGTTGTGTTTGCTGTCCCTCCAACCGAGCTTCCCTCTCGATTTTAGACCCTCAAA
The DNA here is from genome assembly GCF_007210705.1 of Tigriopus californicus. Lineage (NCBI taxonomy): Eukaryota > Metazoa > Arthropoda > Copepoda > Harpacticoida > Harpacticidae > Tigriopus > Tigriopus californicus. Next base: position 5,869,257 of record NC_081448.1, read on the forward strand.
CTAATGATCAGTTGACGAGAGTAAAAAAGATGGAATTGAATTATAATGGGCGCTGATCTAGCTTTGTTTGAGCTTCACTCCGACAAGGGCTTCCCACGTTACATGGGGGCAGATACTGTCGGTAATGTCGCCTCAGTCCGCATTTTGAACGGCTCCTCTATTTGAAAACAAGTATGTTTATTGCATCTATGGCTTCGATGCGAACTCCTGACCGCTACCCAGGATACGAACGAAACCTTTCTTCATTCATCGACGGTGCAAGACCTTTTTTGCCTGGCTCCGTTTGGCTCGACTCCATTCGAATCTCTCGCTTTCATTGCTGGCTTATTGTGTGCTCCCTTTGTCTTAAATGGTGAATGACTATGGGACTGGAACTTTGGACGGAACCTTGGCCCTTTGATCTCCAGGGACAGCTTTGAATCTATAATGGATCTCGATGCAAAGGTGCTGAGATCCCTTATGCGTTTGTGCAACATTAAGGGGACTGGAATCGTGTTTGGAAACCAAAGTTAACGACCCGTAGCGAAGATGATTTGTTTATCAACACTTCCTCTCGACAGAGTTGTTGGCAATTTCTCGCCGGGAGACAACATAACTTTGGGGGAGCAAACCACTTCACCTGGTGCCGTTTCCACCACGAGGGTGGTTGACTCAAGAATTAGGGTGCTCTCCTTACAATTATGGCACTAGAGAAGAGGCCCTTGTTCTGGTTGTCTGGCTGGCTTGAAGTCGTTGCAGTTGTTGTGGATGTGGACTTCGTGTCGTGTCTGCTATGGTAAAGAAATGTCTTGACGTTATCGTTCTCACGCTTGGAAAATCAGTTTCGGCCTGAGAAAGGAAGGAACGAGTTGAGATGGTATGAACGAGTGAGCGAGTTTAAAGCAAGTCAGGAAGAGAGGGAGGGCTCTTCTTGCGCCAGATCCTCATCATGGTTTGGTCATCAAAGCCCAAGATCTGAGTTTAACAGATTCATCAAGGTATTTTGGAAAGGAAACAAGTCTGAGCTGATAAATCTGGTGCGATTCTTGCCAGCTTGTAGCCTATCTACTCAACAATGGGACCATATTCCAACTCCAGCTTATGTGTTAGTGTGGCTTCGCAAATTTATAGGGGGAGGGTGAAGAGAACTTCCAAAGATGGGGCAGGTCTGCTCAAGGAACACGTCAGATGTTCTCAAGCGATAGTGTTTGAACAATCTCAAGAATGTTTTCTCTACGTCACTTTTCTTGAGCCTTTTCTTGATCTTGATAGCGTTCATTTGGCTTGCAGATCTTACCCTGCAATGGTTGCCGTGTCATATTTTTTGTTCTATTTAAAAAGTCCCGTTGTGTTCGACCAACCACGCAATGACTTTGTTCTCTTCCTCCCATGCCTTCCCTTTAAAGGCTTTTAACTTTCTTGATGGAAATTCCATTTTTCATAGCTTGTAATCTGTTGCTGGACACGTAACCACCATGTACGTCCAGACTTTGAAGAGTTGACTTACCGTGCCTAATAGATGATAAGGGGGTCGAGTTCTGCACCTTTTCAATCCCTCGCTTCCTGACCAGAGGGCTCGAATCAAAAATACTGCCAAGACAACGCCAACGCCATCCAAACACCAGGCCAGGAGCTAAGCACGGTGGTGATCATTTGAAGACCTCAAGATAGATTGGTGGAAGGATTCATGAAATTATGAACTAACCATGACCATTACGAGCGTCTACGGAGTACAATGGAAGTGCTCCCTGAAACACTACCTGCTTGAATGATTCATGGAAGATAGATGGATTTTGGTCGATGCGACCTGTTTTGAGGATTGCGTGTTGTTGAAGTCCGATGCGATTAGCTTGATGAGGTCACCAGTACAGGACTGTATTTTGACTCTCTTAGGACGAAATGCATGTTGCGAGGGATTATTACGTACAGTTTCGTTTTCACCTTAATTATGAGCGGATATTTGGGTTAAGGATTCGCTTGAATATTTATTGCCAAAAAAAACAGTATGGTACTTTTGACGTTGAAATATTTGAAACAGACATCTTTCTAAGACAGAGAAACTCGATTTTCGATCTCAGGGTAGCAAAGGTCAGCGTTCGAGGGTCAAACAATCAAGCGGAATATTCCACATGACAACACATCTCTCAGCGAAAATTGGATACCAAACCAAGCGTTGGACCCCAATGTAAATATGAAAGTTTTGAAGAGTCAAACAAAGAGAAAATTTCATGTTTAATGTCCATAGACGTCAAGTGGTTCGTTGTCTGGTCGTATCGAGGAAGTTTTCGTCGGCAGGAGGCATTAATCTTCTATTATCCACTTTGACAAACGATTTCATAGACATTCAACAGAGATCACAAAGCCAGAAGGGGTTTCAAACACCTCTTCAGATAATGAGGTCAAAAGTTCTTGTTCTTTACTGATTGTGGCTAACGTCGTATCAAGCACAAGGTTCCTTAAAAGGATGACATCAAAGAGTTGTGTATCATAATAAATTACCAAAATGAATCCTTTGAAAGATGGGGCAGGATCTTGACATTGCTTTAAGAACCTTCACATTTTTTGCAACGACTGACAAATATTTGCACCCATTCAGTGTTGTGAAACAGAGGCAGTATTTTTTTATTTTTATTTTGACTCATTAATTAATGAAAGAATAAACGTTCCCCAAAAGTCAAAAGTAAGAGGAGTAGTAGAATAGTGTCTCGTTTTTGCATTATTATTTTCTTTAGTTATGCCAGATTAGTTGTTGGTCTAAATTACTTATTTGCAAGTGTATAGTATGTAAACATATCAACTTTCACTTGTAGAAGGTTAATTTGTACAGCTAGGTTAATAAGTATAGCAAATGAAAGGATTACTATTTAATCATAAAGCATATGAAGCAAGACTACTATTACATGCTTACATACTAACATACTGGCACTATCTACTCGGTGTTTGTTATTCAGCATTGTGCCAGTGATATGGAGTTCGTTGTTCTAGTTGTTGGCACGTTAGAACAATTCTTAATGCCGTAATTTGAAGCTTCGTACGCTTACTCGTGTGATCACCTCTGGGCATGTCTCACTCCTCTATACAAGCGTTCGGTACAAAGAGGGAAGTTGTCCGTCTCGGATTCGCCTAGCCAAAATGGTTCTTCATGGCTGTGATTGGATTTGCGGCTTTGATTCATGAGATGATGATGATGGTGTTGAAGAGGGCGGCGAAGGTAGCTGTAGAAATATGGACAAGGTGCTGTGATGATAACTCAGTGAAGGCGACGGATGACTTAAGAAGCGAGTATATCCATCTTCGTTGGTTGGAGCTGAGCTTAAATCGGAGAGCACGGACAGAGATGATCGGATGTGCCTGAAGTGTCTTTTTGGACACAACATCCTCCCTGTCTTCATTATAACGGGTATCTCGTAACGTGCTCGCAGCCAAGATGATGAAGAACAACGAACGTGTGGAAGGAGTCAGTGCCATGGTGGTAAATTAGTCCACACTTCGAGTAGTGTGTGTGCTTTTGTGTTCATATCAAGACTAATGGGCTGTCTCAAATCGAACAGTTGGGGTCCTTGAGAGTACAGAACCGGGAACTTTGATGAAGCCTTTGATTGTATCTACAGAACAGTCTTGCACCGGAATAGGAAGCTACTACGAACTACGGCCATTCATTGTCCATGTCTTTTGAAAGCCAGTAAAGGGTCTCACCAATTAATTTCCACGTGAGCCTCTTGGAAACAGACACCAAGACTAAAACCAATCACCTGAATTGTCAAAGTCATGCTACCAGCAAGTCTTGAGTCGATTTTTATCATCGAGTCTGGGATTATTGCATTGAAAATAGTGAACGAATACGCACTTTGGGAAAGTATCCCACGCTCTGGATTGGCACCACGAGAGCAAGTGTGTAGGAGCACATCAGCTTCGCCTGCATCTACTCATACTGTATGTACATAGTAGACGCTCTCTACCGAGCGTCTGTGGCAAAAAATGAGGATCACTGGAAAATCGGCTTTAAACTGGACCTGTATGAGCCATTGTCCTGGCTCTCATCGAGAGCATCGTCATCCCCCAAGTCGCTGAACGGACAATTGCCAGCCACCAAGTTGGTACCTTCATGTCCACATCATCGTGCAGGGTGCCAACCAAGCCATTCTTGCACAATTCCTGGAGTCCAGGCAATGCCAGTGGCGTGGAGAGCTGCAGCCCATGTGTGGTGTCAAGTCCATCTGCCCTAAATTTGAAAGTCGGGGGCGTATTTGGACGACAAGGGAATTGACAACCCACGCTTAAAGCTCGAGGGAAGTAAGCAGGCAGACAAGCAGATGATGTGATCACCATGGTAGACTTCATGGTGTGGGATGCTCCAGTTGAGCATCATTCTCCACATTCCTCTGCTTTGAGGACACATGGAGCTTCGTCTCTCGAGCACCCCAACGCTTTCTCCCTAAGCCCTTGAAACACATTTGCGGCGTGGGGAACGAAAGGTCCAGGATTCGTGATATACTTAGCCCCTCGAACAGGGAAGCTAAGGTCCAGTCATGAGAGCTTCCGGATGAATGGATTTGTCAAATTCTAGTAGCCTTGGTGATCCAACACCTAAATCCAAGTTTGATTATAAGAATCGTTTGAAAATGGCTCCTTTTTAAACGTCATTAGCGTCATGACATTTTTCTCTGTTTTTGAAAGAAGAATTTGATCATGCAATAATTCACGAGAATTTCGCGATCGATGCCCTACGTGTTATGTACATAAAGAGCAGATGGAGTGACCTCCCCTCGGACAATGAGCTCATCTATCGTAGCATGGGAGGCAAGGGCAACAGGAGAGATGTTACCATTTTGGAGTCCAAAATCCTCCTCCACTGCTTGTCCCTCTTCCCATCCCCACGCACCTGCGAACCTCTCTCTCTCGAGACTCGATACAGCAAATGGTAGGGCAAAGATTCCCTTAGCCAACTTTAGGTCCAAGCAGACCCTCTCCGATGGCGGAGACGCCAGTTATAGGTCTTTGATGGCGATACACCGTCGCAGTACTTCAACGATCGCCTCCTGTTAGACGGTCTGAGTTTATCGCCGCTACTGAAGGTGATTTGGCTCACCGACGCCCGAGGGATCGAAGCACGACCGACGACATTCTGCTACTGCTTGAGAGACTGACTTGCCTGTGTCGGCTTGAATGTTTGGTGCGTGGAGTTATCGGAACCGAACTAGCAGCGTGGGAAAAAGTGAGACAGTGCTCTTCTCTTCTTGTTGTCAGATCTGAACCAGTCGTCCACCAAAACATTACTGTTCGGAAGTTCTATTCCATACAGCTTGTGATTCAAGTCCAAGTCTTGAAATGGTAGTTCAGTGATTAATTCTTACATTGTGAGTGTACAATAGTTGTATCATGCCCATAAAGATGGAGTCCATGACCGATTTGCCCGAAATCAAGTCTGAAATAAAGGCTGAAGACTTTTGCACTCCATCTCCTAGCAGTGTCACTTCGTCTGATCCACAACCTCAACATCAGCAACACATTCCGCCGCCTCAACAACCGACTCCGTCACAAGGACATTTGGACCCCCAACATATGTCGAATAATTGTCAATGGGTAGGCCTACTTCTTTGATGCTTTCTAAATCCTGAAACGTTAAGTAAGGAAACAGATTATTTTCTTGGCCGCCGCCTTTTCAGACTCTCCAACATTCTTGGCGAAATAAGACTTTAAAAGTTTAGGGATTAAAGGCACACTTTAATCCTCCTTTTGACGATCACCGTCAAGTTGTCGGTGAGCAATAAGAAAGACGGTGCTCTTTTCTTGGATTTATGTTCAGTTCAATGAAGCGGAGCTTGATCAGATGACTATTGTTGTTGCTTTCAACTGACTTCTTTGAGGAGATTTTGACTGCCTTTTTCTCGGATTACCGACAATCCATCCAAGTGGGGTGGAAGGGAGGAAAGAGGGATCTTCCCAAATTGACTCGACTCTTGATAAACTTCCTCTTCGACCCTCATCATCTTGGGATCAGCAATTTATTGAGTTCGTTTCGTGGCAATTTAGATTTATTTTGTTTTATCGCTTTCACGATAGTATTGTTTCTAGTGTATGTCGTGTATCTTCCATAATGAACCTCCTGGTTAACATCTGTTGGTAGATAGTATGTGCGAGAAAAACAACTTCCAATTATGATTATAGTATTGCATGCCGGTCTTATCGGAATCACCTCATGTCGATTGGAATTATTGACGATTTGATTGCTAAATCTGCCTTTCTGTCTTGTGCAAGTGTCCATGAAACTGGCGAACCGTCATGCCCAAAGAAGCACGTAAATTTTTCCATTAGCCCGTGGTTAGGCTTGTCAGCCCATGTAGTTGTTTGATCGTTATTGATTTTTGGTTTTCAATATTTTTTCAAAGTTTTTCCAGTTTTTAGTTGGAATCTTCCCCTCTTTAAAAGAAGCTGATGTGATGCTCACAGATGGATAGAGACAGCTGAAAATGACGCCATTCTTCCATAAGTGTTGTAGAACGAACCCTCCACTTTCTGAGTGACTACCCTTCATTTCCCACCCACCCAAGAACTAGCTCCTAAGTCCTCATTCGCCCCCCCTCCCCCTTGGGATGGATGGTGCTTTGAGACTTGCGCTTGTTCCCAATGTTTTGGCTCCATGTGAGACGTACTCTAGTCTCCTTGAAATTTCATTTCTTGGTCTGTGCAGTCTCATGAGCAATCTTCAATGGGTGCCTGTTTTCCCCCTTCCTCGACTTGTTGGCTTTGTCACCCTTGAAGGCGACAGCATCGTCCAAGAAAAGCCAAGATGAAATGACTATGATGACTTTCCCACGACAGTGACCTCCTGGAATTTAAAGAGCTGCTCTTTGACTAGGTCTTCTCGTCGATCTCTTCCATTTGGATGTCAAGGAGAACATCCTCCATGCCCTAAGCTGAAAAGTGAAAGTCTCATTTTGGCATCAACGTGTGTGTCCAAATGGTGTCTTACATTCATGGTAATAGGCGTGAGAACAATAAGGTACCAAATGGAATACGTAAAAGTCAGCCAATTGGCCAGTTGTAACACGCTGCTGCTCTATTCTCATCCTTGAATTTATAATTAGACTTACTCAACCTTGTAAGAAATGTGATGGCGGTGATGATGAGCAAAAAATGATACATATCTTATAATCGGCGATAAACGATGCATCGTTCAAGGTTTGCCTTATCTTCTTTTACGGCTGTTGTGTGACATTGGTGTGAGTGTATTGTATGTGTCTCCGGGTGGTTGGTGTGAATTTGGAATGAGAATCTATTGGAATGAACTCCCAGAGGCAGAAGCGCAGATGAATCTCATAGTACTCGGAAGAACAAGCTGAGAGAATTTCCCCACACTTGATTCCCGCAGCTTTTATGACGCATTTTCAGAGGTGCAACACGAGCACCAATAGTTCACACGTTGACGCATTTGTTCTTTTTAAAACCCATGTATATTCTTCGTCTGTGGCCACCAGCGTCTGCATTCCGTCATTTTTTTGTCCCACTGAAACATTTTTGCTTTCCCAGTAGCACCTGAAAAAAACGACACAAGACTAAAGTACAGAGACATTAAGTACTGGGTATGGGACCAAGTGGTTATTCTCACCCTCTCAAAGGATGTCATAAACCTCTTGAAGACCCTTAATCATTTCTTTGACTTTTTTTGGTTTTCTAGTGGTTAAATAAGAGTACAACGTCCCCTCTCATTAACTTTGAAAACCGTTAGTGACATTTTAGCATTATTTCATTCCCCCTTCAATAGATCAAGCCAGAATTCTTCACAAATGCCTTCGTAGCCCGGTTTCCCTTCCCCTCTCTCAAGTGAGATATTTTTCTTCCCCTAAATGTTTATGGCAATCAAGACCATTTTGTTCTACTCTGTCCATAAGCACTACTTCGAGATTTTGAGCATTTCACCTGGTTGTGATTTAGCGTCTTCTGGCCCCAGATGAAATACAGGTCTCATAACGAGTTCATGAGTGCCTCTATTTCCAAGCTCCCCCTCTCACCGTTCCCTGATGTCCCAGAGGACCTGTCTAATTCAAAGTCATCTTACCTTGCGGTGCATAGGAGAGTTCTTGAATGCAGTCCACATGTGTGCTACTACCATCATCATCATCGTCATGATGATCATCGTCGTCGTAGTCTCCGTCGCCGTTCCAGTCAGGTTTTGAATGGTCTCCGTTGTTTCTCATTTGTTCCCACGGAATTTTTCAAGACGACTTCCGTTGTCTAATTGGCGGTCTACGTTCTGGTCTTCATTTCAGTCAGAGCTTCTGTTTTCTTGAGCAAGCACATTAAAGAACTTGAAAAGCGCAAAGTTTCTTTCCTTCCCATGGCTTCTTCCACCTCCAAGAACGGAAACTTACTGGTCCATGACCAGCCAAATGCTATTCGTTCTACTGTGACTCTTACCAAGTACATGAGTGTACCTGCTGTACGTAGTGGGGTACGTGCACCGTCGATCATCTAAATTTGAAGTCATTGCTATCAATTCTACTCAAATGATTCTTCTTTCTCTCCCGTTCCTTCTCTCCATCCCAGAGTTCTCCTTGCTTTGGTTTTGACTAGCTCTACAAACCTGGACGAGCTGCTTTGCCGCTTATGGTATTTCGTTTTCGATGTTATTAATTAAGTCCTAATCGTGATCCATTTCATGGCAGTGTATAGCTTTACTTGACTCGTTGTTTCACTTACATACCTTCATTCGATATGATTCATGCCCTCAATGGATGATGATGGCAGAGTTCAATGAATTGCCAGGATAGTAGCCCGCCCTGCGCCAGTGGCCTACTGCAAAGCCTCTTTTCCTTTTATTTTGATGACCTCGGGCCAAATGAGTGTGTCAGTACATGAGTGCATGTGCTTCCGTCAGGCCAATTTGATCCCCGTGATCATCCACAGTAACACAGCAAAGGAAGACTACTGGGCCCCAACCTGGACTGAGAAGGCTGGAGAGTGGAGAGTGCTACTTAATTATTGTTTTGGTGTTATCATTCATGCTGTTCATCATCCTGGAGACAGATAGATACTGGCGTGTTCGTTGCTTCTTACTTACGGTAGACGACACTTTCAGGCTCACATAATTTGATCCCAGAATATCAACATCTCCGTACAAAAAACTACAAGATGAACGGAAATGTTTTAATATATAGTTATTTTTACCTCAAATAAGATCATGATATTGTGAAATACAATGTTTTGAGCCTGATTTGGCAAACGATTTTGTGTGGATTCATAGTGATAACAGCAAACAAAATAAAATGCACATCAGAGAGTCAAGAGCAAAAAGAGATTGAATAGTGCCTGAAAAGCCAGGACCTGCTTAAGGCTACAAAAGACGACGAAGAAGCAAGCACTGGTTGCAAGTCTTTGCCTTTACTTATCTCCTTAGTCGCTTCTCCTTTTCGTCAGTTTTGCTCTCTTTCTTCTCTCCCTCTTTCCGCTTGGTCCCGTGTCAGACAACGCGAGTGCTTCTTTTTCTTCTCTACTAGAACCACTACTACTACTAGAACCACCACCGTCACCACCACTACTTCTTCTCCTTGTTCCATTGATTGCCATGGCTGTTGTGGATTCTTGGGAATTTTAGCACCTGGTGTCATCATCCTTCGTTCGTTCGCTCTTTCGCTCTTTCCCTCCCTGTTTGCCTCTCCACCAGTCGTGGCTCGAGAGTTGCAAAAGCCTTTTCCACCCCAATGTTCCTTCAGCTTGTTCGCCTCTAGCTCGTATATCAGACGAGCGGCTTTTGCTTCGTCATTTCCAGTGTTGTTCCACTCTCTTGCCTCATTCCTCAGTGCTCAGTCCCGTTGTTCCGCTTCCGTTGTCTCCTCCTCAGTCGGTTGTTCCACCCTGTTCCATCTCTCATCCCGTCGATAGAATACCCTCGAAATTCGAGCGAGTAAATGGTGTTGATAGCCAAGGGAGGGGGTTCGTTCGCCTCTTCCGTCGAATTTTGGTCATGAAGGAGGGTGCGATGATGCCCTCTTCAAACACATCTCTCTGCTGGCTTAAAACTACCATATATGTTGTAGAGTACTCTAGCCGGCCTCTACTAGGATCTAGGACGAAGGGCATTAGCATCGGCGGTAGTTGTTGTATGGTGTGACTTTGCCGAAAACTTGCTGATGATGCTCTGCCATTTGAGGCCAGTTGTAACAACACTGTCTGTGTTTGTTTTGACTCGTCCGCAATTAAATCATGTTCGGGAGCCATTTCCTGAAGTTCCGAGCAATGGATTTGAACCAAGAAACCCTCCCCTTCCATATCTGGATCGCCTCTACCAATGTTGTGTGTCAGATGAGAAATTATCTTCCCATCCATCCGATACTGTTTTCTTATAGAGTTACCAAAAAACAAATGCATCGCCATATCAGTTCTGTCAAGTAATGCATTGAGAGTGGTTTTCACTTACCATGGTATTATTTTACTGCGATATGAGACAAGAAATCGGGACCCAGTTGCGCCTTTTTTTAATTACAACGCCCATGTACATTTCTTTCGGTTTCTTTGTAGGGCCAATATAGTTACGACACCAGTAACTCAGGCGATCAGCAACATTGGACCAACAACGGAGGACCTTTATCTTACTCAAATCCATCCACTCAACCAAGTGCCTATCACTCCAACAACAACGCTTATTACAATGTTCAGGTGAGTTTGGACTACGATTTTTATTGCCAAGTTGTTGCTATGAGTAAATGGAACTAAAAGAAAACAGCCTCCGAGAGATCTTGCTCTATATGATAGCTGCGAAACAGTGCGCACTGATGAGATCCATGAATCATGTTCGCGAAGATTTGTAGTGTCTGAATAGGGGTTGTTGCATTTTCGTATAACAAAGCGAGCCTTCATTAATCTGAATCTCATAATCACTTTTCGTAATTGCAATGCACCAATGTCGAATGCTTCCGAGCTAATCTGAGTCGAAGTTCTCGATTTTACTTGGATATCGGTTAGCTCTGAAGAGAGGGTATGTTTCGATTGAGTTTATTTCGAGACTCGAGAGATCCTGAACGGTAGGTCTCGCCCCTCTCTGAAATGTAAAGACACAAGAAAAAGCTCAATCTTCGCCGATATCCGATTTCAAACACGATGACTTGGCAAAAAGTGCTAGCCAATCGCGATCTGGTCAGACTTAGACCTGAAGAAATTGGGTGCTAAATATCCGACAAAATCAGTTGGTAATGTGAATTCGAAATGGATAGTGTTAATCGTCCTGATTCCTCGACCTCTTCGAGGCAAATTCTTACTTACCTTTATATGGTGTCTTCGCTTTATGACGAATTTGTCAAGCGTAATAAGAAGCAGGCAAGTTCGGGAACGTTATCGTGTTAGGAACTTTTGCTTATTGGAGTTTCATCAAATGAAACCAACCGGCTACTTTTTCTTTCATTTCAGGACGGCTTAACAGTATTAAACAATTCGAACTCTTTGTACAATCCTTCTACCCCTGGTCCGAACGGCCCGGAGAATCCCGTCGATCTTTCAAATTCTCGACCTCTTCATCCTGGTGGCCACGACAACCGAAACGGGCTACTTCCCCACGAAACCAGTGAGTAAACATGTTGATTATTTCTACTCTAGTAGTGCGGCCTCTTCATGTAGGGTACATGTAGTAAAAGGTGCCTGCGTTCGCATTATCTGCAGGCAAAAAGAGCATACGCACACACTAACGCACACACACAGGCACATGCGCCTCCTTGTTTCTAGAGACAAAATGCCAGGTTGAGGGTCGTGCGATCGAGAGACCGGTAACCAATCATTATATTTGAGATTTTAAATGTCATTTGATTGCTGTGTTCAATATCTAAATTTGACTCTCCGAAAGCAAGAGCGGCAGACAGACCATTGAGACACTTGCCAGTTAGGGGAGTAAACGGAGGCTGTACTTGAACGGAGGATGGGCCAAGAAGGCTCTTTCAGTACTAAAAAAGAGGCGTTCATATCATGAAATATTCAGTCGTGGGGAATTTAAAGAAATAAAGATAAAAACTTCGATTTGTGTGGGACCAAGGGGAACTTTTAGAATCTGCTTCGTGTGAGGTATGGACCTTAGTTTGGTTTGATCGTTGCTACGTCTTGGATCAGATTTAGTGTTCCGATGTTGCCCCATCAAGTTCTGGCCTCTTCTTGGCCAAACGATTGTCAGCAACTGTCCTCTTATTACGATTATTTCTACGTGGCTGCTGCGCATCATCACCATCAGCAGCAACAACAACAACAACAACATCACCAGTATTACTACCACGATGGCACGAACTTAATTCCTGGTTGGTATCGTTGCTTTTGCCAACTCAAATTCTAATCCGGTTTTAGCGTCAGGTGCATTTTTAAATTTGCTCTTCAGATTAACATACATATGACATGGGATACCGCCTTAGCCCTTTGAATTGGGAGCGATGGTGAAATGAATAGAGATCCCCATGACAGCCAACCACAGTCCGTAGATCTATCGGGTTGTTGAAGTTGAAGCATGAGTGTCAATTGAGTGTCGAGAGAGTTGGGCTAAAATGGCTCAATTATGGACTAGAGAGTCTAGATTTCCATTGGATTTGGCACTTAATGATTCCCTTCCCCTTGACGCCCATAGTCGTTTCATGATTAGATGAATTTCCATATTTTTTTCACGCCAAGTGACGAGTCACGGCCATATGGCCCAGTGGCCTGAATCGTTGAATCGTACATTGTAGGGCTGGTTTTACATTCGAACCACCCGGGTACTTGTATTCTTTGTTGTTTCTGTAAATAAGAAATTAGTGTTGGTCCCATCAGGACCAGCCAACCTTCAGGGTGGTATTAACGAAGTAATGCCATTCTACCGAGTGGTGCCGGTAGAGTCACCATGGTATTGGTGGGCTGTCATCAATTCCTTTCGTGGAACTGCGGAACGCCAGAAAATTAGTTCCAGTAGAAAAATCATTCCACTTTGAACTGCAACGACTACAACATGGTCCAAGCGTAACAGTTCTCTGTGTGTCCCTAATGTCATTCAGGGGCGACAACAAAGCGAAGAGAGAGATTTGTTATCAACATATGGATCCTTGATGGGAGATTTGACATTGGATTTGATTAATATCGAAGGCAATATTAATGAACTGTGATCAAGGGGAACCTTTCATAGATGTGGTTGATCTCATCTAACACAAAACGATCACTGGCATCAGATTTTGAGGTTAGGGCTTGGATCACGCTCACACATGCATTATCAGTATAGCAATTATTGAGTAAGCTCTTCTAGTACGTAGACCTGATAATCGTCATCGCATTTCAATTTGTCGCTCCACATATGCCACCCTTTGAACTAAGTATAGTCGCCAGTTCCATTTGCTCTCTGTTTTGTCCTGAAGCGAGTTCCAACTCACAACTTCATTTGATCACCTAATTTTCATCCCATATTCCTTGTGTATATACAAATGGCCAAAGTGATAAGTTGAGATCAATCCATGTCGTCTGCAGTTTGTAGCCCAGAAAAAAGAACTTGGCGAGAGGGGGGTCTTGTTTTTGTGGCACATTGATTTGTTTGAACTGATGATCTGGATCCTATCGGTTTCCATAGCTTTTGTTGAGGAGACTTCATCGGGCTCCATCAGGATCAAAAGCGAGATTGAATACTGAAAGGAGAGTCTATTGTACTGTAATGCTTGGTGGTGGGTTTGCTGATCAATATTTTCTGCGGTTGTGTATTTCGGTGCTCACCAGTTCCACCGCATTGGTGTGTTGAACTTGGCTGTAATGTTCACAAATTCGACGCACTCTACGTACACCGTGTCGCATAAGTTGTACTTGGCGCAAGAGACACTGGATTGACAAGCGATGCCTCTGTAATCTTTCTTTGGCTTTAGTGTCAACCTGTGACAGGAAAATGAGAGCATTGATGAAAGCCAACCAAAGAACAGGCCGTCATTATACGAGTCAAGAAGATTTCTAAATGAGCTCTGATTGCCTCAATGGGGGATGGAGAGCCTCTCCCCGGACACTTGTATCATCTGACAAATAGTTTTAAACGATAACAGTGTCTGTTGATTGGATTGGGTCAAAGTTATGGCACTTGATTGTTCCAAAACCACTTTTATTCGTATGTTCTTTGCTGTCACTCTGTTCCCTCACCTCACCCAAGTTCTTGTCTGTACTCCTTGTTGTTCACAATGTGATTGCAATTGTCCCAATGCACTTCACAAAATTTTATCGGCCGAAAGTTTCCAATTGAACTTCTTTCGTGGGAGCACCTACGTACAAGAGTTTCGTCGAATAGTCATTCGTTTATTATGTTGCAAATAGTTCGAAACGTATGTCATTGCATCTGGATTCTATTTCGCTTCTGTTTCAAAAGGCTTTCATAGTAGTGGACGAATAAGATAATCATGAGATTATGCGTAATGTCGTCCTCGTTCCAGAGCATGTGCGGAAAGCCCGTCCTCTTTCGCCGGTTCGGGCTTTTTGCTGCCTTCATAGTGTCTTAAGGGAAGACTTTTTTCGTGTCATTCTCGCAATAGTGTTGGAGACCACTCTATATTAGTGGTGCCTGTGATAGTGGCACATGTCAGGCTAGTGTGTCAAGCAACAAGCTTTTTCGGCCTCAGTCCGAGAGGTCGACCTCCATAAATTATTAGTATAAATACGGAGCACACCAGCAAAAAGAAAGAAGAGGATCGTAGTGGAACACATTGTTATTATATGAGGAAGAAGGAAGGAAGGAAAAGAGAAGGGGACTTCAAAACTACAGAAAGAGGAGGATCAAGTGACTCGTTGATAGTCGCCTGGCATGAATAATCAACAAAATAGCGATTATACCTCATTATCAGTGGGTTTGCAAGCATAAAAAAGACCACTAGTAAACTGCATTGGTTAAGCTATCATGCTGCATTACATTTGACCAAAGAAATTGGTAGATGAAGAGGAAAAATAATGAAACTGCAAGATGAGAAGTCAAAACTTGATTTAATAACGAATAGTATAAGCCCATCCTTCCTAATGGTAATTGATTTAAACCCCCAAGTCCAAAATAACGAATTTTGACCAAAAAAAAAGCAAAAGCTGAAAAGAATTGTGAGTCTAATTTATGCCCGAAATGCCCTCTGACCGAGCCACAATAATACTTGACTGCGCACTTTAAATGGCAGAAAAAGGAGATACCAGCCATTTATGGTGGATGTTCCAAGCCTTGCCTGTACTTCCAACGAGCATGTTTTGTACCAAATGCTTCTTCTTTTCCTTTCCCCGTCCTAACCATCTCCAGCATCCTCATCTTGCAACTGGTCCGATGACGGTGGTTTTTACAGGGGGCATAGCTCAAGTTGAAGCATGGCTAGTGCACCATGTACCATCACTATCTCTCAGTGGCGGTTGTCGTCGCTTTCCGCCAAAAGAAGGAGGCATAACCACTTGTATTTTCTTGGATGTCCGAAAAGCTCTTCTTGTCTGCGACAACGAAAAGACGAACTTGACGGCCCCGTGGGCCGAGCTATTTTACCCTCTCCAGCTCAGTCTACGACTCCACCGTGTCTGTGAGTGTGTGAGTGTGTGAGTGTGCAAGTGAGTAAGCAATGCTGGAGTGGTTCCCTCTGGTTTGGTCATGAGTCGGGACTGCGATGTATCCTCTTCTTCTCGTTCTGGTTCTTCGTCGTCGTGGCCGACATTGCCGTCGCTCCGCCACTAGAATCGCTTTTGGCGCGTGCACAAAACAGAAAGAGGAGGAGGAAGAAGAAGGAGAGGCGAAGGAGATGGTTTTGAATGGTTGCTCTTCCATTCAGAGGGTGGTGAGCTAGTGACCAGAGTGGTTTGGAAGTTGAGGCTGCTCTCTTAGTCATTAGTAGAAAAACAGTCCTGTTTACATATCGGTTTTGCTTACCCGTGGCTTTTCTAGAGCAAACGTGGTGGTGGGACACCGGAGGACCCCATCAAGAAATAGCTTGGTGTTCAACATCATAGAGAAGGCCTTTATTTAGTGTCCATAAGACTAAATGGAATAAAATGGCCATGTGAAAATGAAGATGGCTCATCCTTCTGTTGAACGGCTAAACCAAGAAGACTTAATTCGTGAAAATTTGCCATAGTTTGGCAGTTCGTGTAACCCATCAGGTCTGCTATTGGAAAATCTAGCGGAACTTAGCTTGGCTTAGTCGATTCCTCATTGGAAATTAGTGAATGCCTGAACTCAAGACAATTCCATTTTGAGGCCCATTGTTTACAAAATGATGAACCCGGCGACTGTCCTCCATGGGGGCCATGTCAATCCGGCTGAACTAGGATTTGATGACTTCCCCGCCTCAGCGTACACAGATCCTTCTCTATTTCATTTTTCTCATCCTGCATATACCTCGAATCCCTTAACTTCCACTGGCGGTAAGTTGATTTGCATAAAGATTATCTTGAAGTGAAAATAGGTCATCAGCCTTGTCAAGTCTGTATGTTTCGTGCCTTACACCATAATGTAAGCACAGTTTGCTTGATTGGATTGAAGGAACGAGTGAGTAAGTAACTGCCTGCCTGCCTGAGAGAGCGAGTGAGTGAGTGTGATACCTTGGAAAAGGAGCGGTAATTAATTGGCTCGCTCCTGTGGTCCTAGGATTGATTGGAACCCCTTTTCTCCAATTCATTTGTTGTCCTTTCACACGGCGAAGAGAGCAATTCTTATCTTTCGAAAATTAGCGCACCAACCCATATTTGGATGGACCAAGTCAAGCCATTCCTGAGTTTAATCAAATCAAATCTGCAACCGTGTGGCCAAAATCATTAACAGCAGCAACAACAATAATCACAACAACGATTTGAAAAAGAACTCGTTGTAAGGGAGGGCCGTTTTTTCACACGTTCAAACCCATCATTACAAAGTGATTGATTCTTTCTTAAGTGAAGAAGGGCAACATCAAGCGAGGTGAAGTACTGAGCAGAAGGAGAGCTTGGATCTCTCTTTTGGCCCATGACCAAACCAGAGCTGCAGAGGCTCAAATTATGGCACTGTCAAGTCAGTTTTGTCGTCATCGCCGTCGTTGTTGTTGTTCTTGTAGTGGTTGATGAGAGTAGTGTTGGTGGCATGGTCTTCTCGTTCGTATGTGTGAAATCTCAGGAGGGCCCCGAGATGATTTCATCTAGCGTGCTCTTGAATGATCTTGAGTTGGCGGGGATAATGGTGATGATGATGATGATCCTCCGCCTCCTCCTCCTCGTCCTCTTCATCTTCGTCTTCTTCTGAAGGTCTACTGTCCATGGTCATTTTCCCGGGAAAATCGTTCCATTTGCCAATTCTCTCACCCGCCATTTGCCCCGAGGGAGGCGTTTCCAGCTCTGCCAAATTCATCCCTATTTAATCATTTTATTGCTTAGGTGTGAGAAATATCCGCACAGATGAATGTGATCTATGCGGTGATCACTTGTGATTTCATTCTTGTCTTTTTCACAAGGTTCTCTCGTTTCCCCCGTCAAATACTGGACTGAAAGATGGTTTGATGGATTTGATGAAGTGCCTTGACTAATGTCTTGTTTAGGGAACCGTTACCTTTGGCCAAAAGCGTGGGATGAACAATGAAGGTCCATTTGGATAGTAGGTTCACTTTTATGCAACAGCAGCAGCGTAAAACATCGCCTTGAATAGACAGACCATGATCAGTTTTGCAATTGGTCCCCGAAGAAATTCAAAGCCATCTTTTTCTGCTGCTCTCACATGAAGTGGATTGTGACGGTCATGCAATCGTGACATTTAGCCGGCAAATCAAAAGCATATAGGCATGGGAAAAAAAGCTTTGGAGAGAACAAGCACCAACCAGCCCAGTAAGAGAGAACACGGTGACAAGAAGGTCCTTTGGTATACACTTACCTTCTCCTCTTAAAAGCTCCTCTGTAAAGCTCTCGGGGTCTTGAGAATTTCAAACGAAAGTTGCTTCCTGTCTCCCATGCTTGATGTAAGAAGACGAGTTGCTTTTTTTCGTCTTTCGTTTCCTTTGCCTCTTGAAGTTCGTTTGGGTTGGCCGGACTTGACACTTGATCCCCTATCAGACACTTGGCACCACTCCGTTAATGGAAGTCTTCTGGACATCAGTGACCCGAACCCTTTTAAAATTGACTCCCAATCCAAGGATAATGCGGTACTTGAGCTTCGGCTTTAATAGAACCACAGTATAAGTGGAAGAAGCAATCAAATTAGTCATCCCCACTAGATCTTAAGAGCCCCAAAGTTTGGATTGTCCGCAGACACACGAAGTCATTCGTGAGAATTGTTTTTGCCATCACCACTGCCACTTCTCAAACTCTAGTGAGTCTGATGGGCTCGTACAGAGATCAATCTTCTTCTTTACCTTCGCCTTCTTGGTGGTAGTGGTGGTGGTAGATTGTAGGTCTCGAATCCACTCCAATGCAAGTTGAGTCGTGACTCTCCGCATGCCCACTTGGGCTTTGTGAATTCAATTTGAAAAACCTGCTGCTCAAAGTGAAGGGC
>NC_081448.1:5887700-5887798 GCF_007210705.1 Tigriopus californicus
CGAATCCACTCCAATGCAAGTTGAGTCGTGACTCTCCGCATGCCCACTTGGGCTTTGTGAATTCAATTTGAAAAACCTGCTGCTCAAAGTGAAGGGCC
>NC_081448.1:5887832-5895579 GCF_007210705.1 Tigriopus californicus
GTCCCTCTTGCCTCTCCTTGGTCTTGCTCGTCTTTGTTGGATGGAGAGTGGGCGCCAAAAGTCGCCATTGGTCGTTCAACGTGCACACATTACGTAGGCTTCCAAGAAAGAGGGCGGGGCTCGCTTGTCTGCACGCTCAATAGAGCCTGGTTGGTTTGGTTGTATTGATGGGACTTGGGTGTTGATTCCAACCAATTCAATCTGATCGACTTGAAAAGAATGCACTTATTGTTTATGTTGGATACTTATTTGATTCCCATGTGGGATATACAGTACATTATGTCAATTGTGTCTCAAGAAGACACTTTTCCTTCTATTTAGATTTTGAGAACGAACCCCTTCTACAAGACGGTTTTCCACTTCTCTTGAGACACAAGCCGTTGCGTGACTTGTAGTGTCGTTTTATTCTTCTTTGATTAGAAAAGCCAATAAATATTCATGACTTCTGAGTCTTGAAGTAAGATAGTACTCACACCAAACATGATAAAGGCAACAAGCATGGCAAGGCACCAACAGTCGCCCGTGGACACCTTCTACATAGATCTACAAATATTCATACATACAGAGAGATCATCCAAGACAAATGTAAAGCGACCGCTTTTTAGACGCGATACAATCGTGATTCTGCGTCGTGTTTGTGGTTTTTGGGCACGATCCAATTTTCATTCTGACCATTCTCTTATGTGTGTCACCGACTTCCTATAAATCTCTTTCTGGCTCTTGTTGATATCATGCTTACTTTACTTTAGGGTGCTCGCTTAATTCTCCGTATCTTTCTGAGCTGGAATAAGCTAGTTTGTCAAAATTTGCATTTATTATTCACCACTTGTGACGGATGAGTGAGTAGTGCGATTGGTCGGAGTTGGTCGGTCTCTCATAATTGTTCACACAAGGCTCAATGCGATGACTTTTTCAAGATCGTTGAAACGTCCCTGAGACGCGAAATGAAGTGTCTAGCAACGAGCAAGAGCTGTCTCATTTAAGAATTTCATGATATTTTTCTTGCGAGTTCTCGACCACAAGTGTGTTCTGTTTTTGGCAATATTCCGATCTTGTGGTCGAGGGTTGTCCTTGTGATGTCCGTCCATCCTTCTTCCAACTTCTACAGTATCACTAAATGGACAATACAGCCAATGGAGGAGCAGAAGCTTGACTTCTTCTTCCTCGTTTGGTCGACTCCATGCATGGATTTCTTGGGAGCGCGGAGTCCAAAACCAATCATAATTTTGATTGCTTCTCTAGCCTGAAGAGGCCGAACAACGACCAAGTCATCATCATCTTTTGGTATCTCTTCATTGGACTTGGTTTCAAGAGAAAGACGACTACAAACAGCAGGAGCGGAATTTGAAGCAAAAGTACAGCAGAACTTAGGGTAGAAGGGAGAGGGGGGAAGATAGAAATAGTGGTAGCGGTGATCTATGAATTATTATTCTTGCCCTCCCCCCCTACACACACATACACACCAGAATCAACATGTTTTGTCATGGCCGTCACCTTCGGACATGGAAGTTTCTAAGATGATGAAATCCAGAATTGGCTTTTTTCAAATGATGAAAATAATAGAGTGTTTAGCTTCGGTTAGATTTTTGATTTGCCGTAATAAATCGTTAAATTTGGTGTGAGAAAATCATGACTGAGGCACTTTGATTCTTCTAAACTGAGTTGTACGTGTTGGCTGCAATTATTTTGGCATACTGTAGGAAGAAATGCTGAGTCTAAAAAACGTATCATGTCTCTGGGCCGTCTATTTGATGAAATAAATCTGGAACAACCGGGAGTACTTGTGAAGAGGGCAACATATACTTGTTCCACTTGTCATGTCCTCCAAATATTGGGTTATTAATGCTTTGTGTGTCTATTTTTTTTCAGATTGGCAAACAGACGCAAAATATGTTTACCCCCGATGTGAGTATGAAATGCTACTTAACTAGAGCCCTTCACGAATCAGATGGACCTTTCTTTGTCGTAATTGATTCGCTGCCGTAACTTACTGTAACCTTTCGACCCGTTTTAGTGGTCCAACCATTTCGAGCGTTCATTAACAATATTGAGGCAAAGTAAAAAAAACACGACTCTCTGTCTCTCCCTGTCTCTTCTGTCTCTGAAACGACATTGATGTGTTCGATATCTATTGTAGCTCTGAATGTCAATATATGCAGTGTTTATTATCAGCGGATTGTCGCAATGTTCTGATCTTGTTGTTCGCTTTCAATTCTAAGATGGTTCGGGTGGCATGTTCGGTAATGGTCCCGCCACAACAACCACGTCGTCAACTGGTGGTTCAATAACTCCTCCCGACGGTCCCAAGATCAGTCCGGACGACCACCATCACCTCTATCCCTGTGCCAGTCCGTTGCCTCCATCGACCGCCATGGCCGCATCCGCCGGACACATGCAGCAACAACAGAGTCCTCCCCCATCGTCCTCCAACGTGTCTCAGGTGGCTGCGGCCGCCGCAGCCGGACACATAGAGAGATTCGGGTGAGTTTCATTTTTCACTTCGAATCAATTTGCCAAACAATACGACAACCGTGTGAACTCTGAGCCAATGCGTCAATGCACCAATAGTGGCAGAAAATAGTGCCAGCTTCCTAGCTAGAAGCGCTTGGGACAGATTAGGTCGACAAAAAAGATCTAGTATGTACGTAGCGGGATCCCCTCCTGAAACTAAATCAGGTGATTGAATCCGATGCCTGGAAAAATAGGGCGGCTTTGTTGAGCATCATTATCTTGCTTCGGAGCCTCTATCCAAATCCATTGGGCGCTCAAGGTTGTTGAGAGGGACGGAAAAGCCATTGACAGCGCTGGAACATCAAGCGACGCCATGGTTCTTTTGTTGGCTCCCCTAGCTCTGGTTTGCCCATTAAGCATGCATACGCTACATGGACAAGCACTCGATTTGAAATTTGTCCTCAAAATGCGACCGTCTCTTTAATCGGAGTGATGATGATGCCAAAGTCCGCCAAAGAAATTGACGAAGGATGGACACAAAGGCAAAAGGAACAACACATATTTCCCAAGCTTAGGTCTCGGTGAATCCCCAGCATTGTTTGAATATTGTACACGGTACATGTGTGAGTGAGGGATTGTGTGTGTGTGTGTGTGTGTTTAAGTTTGGCATTTCATTGCTGACTTCTTCTTGATCCAACTTAGGCCTGACTGCGTCTCGGCTCTTCTACTTCTCCCTCGTTCTTCTGGCTCTTGTTCTCTTACGTACAGTACGTATATAGCTCCATCAGTCTCGGTCTTTCTTTCTCTGTGTTTTCATAAGTCTTCGTGAGCTCATGGCAAAAGCGAACGAGGACTTGAGCGAGGCTGCCAAAGTCCCTGAGAACCAGTCCAGGTGTGCCAACAATCTCAAATGATACTTCTTTTGCCGGGGACGAGTTGGAAAGAGCAAAAGAAAAATAGTGGGCAACTTGGCGAAATGTTTTTGCAGCTTCCTGAACCACGAGGGAACATGTTTTCAGATGGAAGGACGATGGATTCAGACCTTACATTCATTGTAAAAGCAACTACCCACGCATCAACGTTCTGTGTGTGCGTGTGTGAGTGCTTAAAAGCAAACGTCTTGGCTTCTTGTCGTCCGTCGAAACAAGTTTGCTCCTGTTTTTCGCTCCCTTGGAACTCGGACTGGAAACCAAGCAGTCTTGAAAGGAGCCTAAATTGAAGTGTCCACAAACTTGGGACGGATAAGATGCATGATGGCCTGAGAAGCGGGAAAATAAATCACTTTTCAGTGGGAGTTCCAGGAAATTGGCTTTCCATGAGGAGGGAGTTGGCCAGTTAAGAGAACGGCCGTCTTCTCTCTCAATAGTATTCTAGTGCTGCTGTCCACTCTCCTCCGCTTCTTCCCGCCTTTCGCTCATTGCTCGTCGAGTTCTCGGCGGCCGCGGTTCCCCCTCGTTTTTCTCGAGAACTCGCAAGAAAGTCGGAAAGTCAAACTGGATGACACAGAAGGAGAGGAGAGAGAGAGAGAGAGAGAGAGAGAGAGACGAGAAGAGACAGGGATGCTGAAAGGGCGGAGTTTGTATCTAAAGAGGAGCCCTTTCCCGCCTCTTGCGAGATGAATTTCATCTCATAAATTCATTGGATCCTTGGGCATAGCAGTGATCCAATTACATTCGGGAAGCTCCTATTTTATGCAATATTAAAGAGGAAAAGGATCTGAGCAAGGCAGGAAAAACTGTTTGCGATTATCGTGCTTGCGGTCAGGTATCTTAATTCTTTGATTAAGGGGTAATCAATTGAATAGGAAATGAGTTGTAGGAAGGAACAAATAGAGTGTTAGCCTACTCTCTACATAGACCAAGAGAAAAGTGTATCAATGACATATTCAGATTGGATACGTGCTAGTATTACATTCAGCAGTGGGAACGGAACCTTTATATCTGAAGTGATCATGTGTGATTGTCGAACCCAATTCGTTTGAATCTGATCGCGGCCCATCGGTGGTCAAATCGCCTATTGGATTTGGATTGCTTCAAGTGTATGGCGAGGAAGAGGGGAGCTAGCTCTATTTGGATTAGATATGCAAATAGTAGCGTATCGAACATACTCTCGTTTTTATTTGGTAGGAGAATCGCTTCTCGCTTAGACCTTGTGTCGCACCTCGGCCAAGTCATAACACGAAAGTCGTATTATTATCTATTTCGCACTCTGTAATTATCATGAAGCCAATCATGTCTCTGGTTTTTTTACCCCATGTGGACCCCAAAAAGCCACTGATGATCACAATATTGTGAAGGGTTTAGAAGGCATGATATTACTTGTTTTTCGAAAGTCTTTGAAATATATTTGTTCATTGACATGAACTTGTAGAACTAGAAAAAGGACGGTTGTACCTTCGGTTCAAATCTTTGGCACAACACACTACACGAGCCAAGTTTGGCCATTTTTGGCATCGTTTTAAAACTCTTAATTGCCCTAAAAGTGGCGATTAAGACGGCACCTGTACCAAAGAGCCCTGGGAAAATAGTTTCCAGAAAACGAGCATTCCTATGTCTCCGTGTTCATGGTTCTTGTACTCTAGAGGGTCTTGCTTTTCACACAATTTGGAAATGCTTCTCTTCTGCCCTCTTGTTCAACTCTGAAACACTTTTGAGAGAGGAAGAGGCACATAGAGAGAGAGAGAGAGAGAGAGTGGTGGTGTGTTACCTACTAATACATAGTACACTATCTGACCAACATGAGGTTGAAGTGTTAGTGAAGTGGTCTTCCAATACGAACAACATTTACGTGATCATGGAGAGGCCATTGCTGTTGAGAAGTAGACACTTAATGGCTGTTTAAACTGTTGAAATTATGACCTCGAACGTGTTGGCTAGATTAAGCATGTACATAACTCTTGTGCGGTAGTTTTGCGACGTGGGTTTTAGACGCTACAGGAATAATGATGCACGCCATTGTACTCTCACCGATGCGGATGCTTTATTTCAACGAGGAAAAGAAAAGGAAATTACGGGTTAATAAATTGTTGGATCCCTTCTAAATTGGCTACCTAGTGGCCCTTCACATATAAAGAACATGTTCAAATGTATTCGCACGTTCCATTCATATTTCTCGTGCAAGTGCTCCCATCTTGCGATAAATCGCGTGAAGAAGATTTAATCTTTCAATGGTGTACCGCTGTTTGTATCAGGATATCATTCCTGTATGAACGGCAGATGTTCTTTAATTTGTCCTTTGCCAGTAGTGCTATGAAAACCCTCGTCGATCGACCAAGCGAACCCCAGATCCCAATTCAGAATGATTACCCGGTCCGACGGAGTGAGGGCTGAGGGCTGAAAACAAAGATTGTGAATGCGAGGATGCGTAGAGGGGCTGCCAGAGCTGTGGGTTTGCGTGTGGGCATCTGAGGGTGAAATAGGAGGGATCGGCGAGAGAACTCACCCTTGAGGGGACCCCCTCCCCAAAAGGACACTTGGCTTTCTGGCAGGAGCGATGTTGTGAGCGCCGCCGAACCCAGACAGGGAGACCTGAGCAGGATGGGAGCCAGCGAAGGGCTGTTGGGAGAGTAGGAGGAGAACATTGTTGTTTTATTCATTCAATTCAAATATTCCTTGGGGCTAGAACTGTGGCATGTGGTACGATGGGGTTCTTTTTACGTGTCCAGAAGTGAGCAATCGCTAGAAAAGGTGTCATAAATCTTAAAGTGAAAGCTAAAGTGAGCCAGGTAATTAACTATGACCGGCGATTCGGGGTAAGTTTGAGAGTGAGGAGCATAATAATCAATTCATGTCGGCTGAGGAAGACTGAAATGAATATTTTTTGTTCTAGAACGAGTCTGTTCCGCCCAACCAAAGACCAAAGATTAAGTCAGGAAGCCATGCGCAAATATCTCCGAGACCGAGGAGACATGGTCATTGTGATGCTCCACGCCAAGGTGGCCCAAAAATCGTATGGAAACGAGAAAAGATTCTTCTGTCCACCTCCATGTATCTATTTGTACGGCGAAGGCTGGCGGCGAAAACGAGAAGAGATGCATCGGGCCGGAGAGTCGGAACAGGGATCGCAATTGTGTGCATTCATCGGCATTGGCAATTCAGACCAAGATATGCAGCAGCTCGACTTGAATGGAAAGGTGAGCAAAATGGAGGCATAATAACACCCCACAAAAGGATGACTATCTCCCGAGTGGAGAAGCAATTGACGGGCTAGTAGCTTTATAATTCATGTGTGTTCTTTTTTCAGCATTATTGCGCAGCTAAGACGCTTTTTATCTCCGATTCGGATAAGCGGAAGCATTTCATGCTCTCCCTCAAGATGTTTTACGGCAATGAGCCGATATCGGAGTCTTTCACTCAAAACGCATCAAAGTGATCTCAAAGCCATCCAAAAAGAAACAGAGCCTCAAGAACGCAGATCGTAAGTACCATTTCAAAGTAATCACATGTAATAAGGTGTGATTTATTCGAGTCGATCTATCTATTTCGAGTACTCACAGCAAACTAAATGGAGAATGTCTATGGTGGCCGATTTATGAACGAGCAAAAGAAAATGCCATTACTTGGTTGGC
This sequence comes from Tigriopus californicus, assembly GCF_007210705.1. Lineage (NCBI taxonomy): Eukaryota > Metazoa > Arthropoda > Copepoda > Harpacticoida > Harpacticidae > Tigriopus > Tigriopus californicus. Next base: position 5,894,851 of record NC_081448.1, read on the forward strand.
CGGGGTGGCATCATATTTATGAATCGTTTTTCAATTGCCAAACGGTGACGAATGAGCTCTTTGCATTCACGAGAAGGCACTAAATAGTCAATGACGGATACTTGTGCCATTTGGCAATATCATAAATTATGATAAATACACAAAAATAGCAAAAACAAGCCATAACCATCCTCGAAAAAAAGGACATTCAATGTCAATTATGAAATGGTTCTGGAAACCCCCTAATTGGGCCTGTCACGAACAATCGAGCATGTTTCCCCCATCTCTCTCTAAATGCCATTACTTGGTTGGCCGGGGTGGCATCATATTTATGAATCGTTTTTCAATTGCCAAACGGTGACGAATGAGCTCTTTGCATTCACGAGAAGGCACTAAATAGTCAATGACGGATACTTGTGCCATTTGGCAATATCATAAATTATGATAAATACACAAAAATAGCAAAAACAAGCCATAACCATCCTCGAAAAAAAGGACATTCAATGTCAATTATGAAATGGTTCTGGAAACCCCCTAATTGGGGCCTGTCACGAACAATCGAGCATGTTTCCCCCCTTTTTAAGAAGACATTGGAAATACGTGTGTCCACAATTGCGGTGCATGAGCGGAGTAATACTTGTGGCGAGTGCATATTGAAACGAGTACGAAATGATAATCCTGATAATCATGGCCATGATTTTTTCTTCCAGTTTGTGTTGCCAGTGGAACCAAAGTGGCCTTGTTCAATAG
>NC_081448.1:5895615-5895714 GCF_007210705.1 Tigriopus californicus
ATGAACTTGTAGAACTAGAAAAACAGGACGGTTGTACCTTCGGTTCAAATCTTTGGCACAACACACTACACGAGCCAAGTTTGGCCATTTTTGGCATGA
>NC_081448.1:5895746-5896063 GCF_007210705.1 Tigriopus californicus
ACGGTTGTACCTTCGGTTCAAATCTTTGGCACAACACACTACACGAGCCAAGTTTGGCCATTTTTGGCATCGTTTTAAAACTCTTAATTGCCCTAAAAGTGGCGATTAAGACGGCACCTGTACCAAAGAGCCCTGGGAAAATAGTTTCCAGAAAACGAGCATTCCTATGTCTCCGTGTTCATGGTTCTTGTACTCTAGAGGGTCTTGCTTTTCACACAATTTGGAAATGCTTCTCTTCTGCCCTCTTGTTCAACTCTGAAACACTTTTGAGAGAGAAAGAGGCACATAGAGAGAGAGAGAGAGAGTGTGAGAATGTG
>NC_081448.1:5896099-5896336 GCF_007210705.1 Tigriopus californicus
GATTAGATATGCAAATAGTAGCGTATCGAACATACTCTCGTTTTATTTGGTAGGAGAATCGCTTCTCGCTTAGACCTTGTGTCGCACCTCGGCCAAGTCATAACACGAAAGTCGTATTATTATCTATTTCGCACTCTGTAATTATCATGAAGCCAATCATGTCTCTGGTTTTTTTACCCCATGTGGACCCCAAAAAGCCACTGATGATCACAATATTGTGAAGGGATTAGAAGGCAT
>NC_081448.1:5896372-5896467 GCF_007210705.1 Tigriopus californicus
GCCGGGGACGAGTTGGAAAGAGCAAAAGAAAAATAGTGGGCAACTTGGCGAAATGTTTTTGCAGCTTCCTGAACCACGAGGGAACATGTTTTCAG
>NC_081448.1:5896503-5928666 GCF_007210705.1 Tigriopus californicus
ATACTTCTTTTGCCGGGGACGAGTTGGAAAGAGCAAAAGAAAAATAGTGGGCAACTTGGCGAAATGTTTTTGCAGCTTCCTGAACCACGAGGGAACATGTTTTCAGATGGAAGGACGATGGATTCAGACCTTACATTCATTGTAAAAGCAACTACCCACGCATCAACGTTCTGTGTGTGCGTGTGTGAGTGCTTAAAAGCAAACGTCTTGGCTTCTTGTCGTCCGNTGCGGTAGTTTTGCGACGTGGGTTTTAGACGCTACAGGAATAATGATGCACGCCATTGTACTCTCACCGATGCGGATGCTTTATTTCAACGAGGAAAAGAAAAGGAAATTACGGGTTTAATAAATTGTTGGGATCCCTTCTAAATTGGCTACCTAGTGGCCCTTCACATATAAAGAACATGTTCAAATGTATTCGCACGTTCCATTCATATTTCTCGTGCAAGTGCTCCCATCTTGCGATAAATCGCGTGAAGAAGATTTAATCTTTCAATGGTGTACCGCTGTTTGTATCAGGATATCATTCCTGTATGAACGGCAGATGTTCTTTAATTTGTCCTTTGCCAGTAGTGCTATGAAAACCCTCGTCGATCGACCAAGCGAACCCCAGATCCCAATTCAGAATGATTACCCGGTCCGACGGAGTGAGGGCTGAGGGCTGAAAACAAAGATTGTGAATGCGAGGATGCGTAGAGGGGCTGCCAGAGCTGTGGGTTTGCGTGTGGGCATCTGAGGGTGAAATAGGAGGGATCGGCGAGAGAACTCACCCTTGAGGGGACCCCCTCCCCAAAAGGACACTTGGCTTTCTGGCAGGAGCGATGTAGCGAGCGCCGCCGAACCCAGACAGGGAGACCTGAGCAGGATGGGAGCCAGCGAAGGGCTGTTGGGAGAGTAGGAGGAGAACATTGTTGTTTTATTCATTCAATTCAAATATTCCTTGGGGCTAGAACTGTGGCATGTGGTACGATGGGGTTCTTTTTACGTGTCCAGAAGTGAGCAATCGCTAGAAAAGGTGTCATAAATCTTAAATGAAAGCTAAAGTGAGCCAGGTAATTAACTATGACCGGCGATTCGGGGTAAGTTTGAGAGTGAGGAGCATAATAATCAATTCATGTCGGCTGAGGAAGACTGAAATGAATATTTTTTGTTCTAGAACGAGTCTGTTCCGCCCAACCAAAGACCAAAGATTAAGTCAGGAAGCCATGCGCAAATATCTCCGAGACCGAGGAGACATGGTCATTGTGATGCTCCACGCCAAGGTGGCCCAAAAATCGTATGGAAACGAGAAAAGATTCTTCTGTCCACCTCCATGTATCTATTTGTACGGCGAAGGCTGGCGGCGAAAACGAGAAGAGATGCATCGGGCCGGAGAGTCGGAACAGGGATCGCAATTGTGTGCATTCATCGGCATTGGCAATTCAGACCAAGATATGCAGCAGCTCGACTTGAATGGAAAGGTGAGCAAAATGGAGGCATAATAACACCCCACAAAAGGATGACTATCTCCCGAGTGGAGAAGCAATTGACGGGCTAGTAGCTTTATAATTCATGTGTGTTCTTTTTTCAGCATTATTGCGCAGCTAAGACGCTTTTTATCTCCGATTCGGATAAGCGGAAGCATTTCATGCTCTCCCTCAAGATGTTTTACGGCAATGGAGCCGATATCGGAGTCTTTCACTCAAAACGCATCAAAGTGATCTCAAAGCCATCCAAAAAGAAACAGAGCCTCAAGAACGCAGATCGTAAGTACCATTTCAAAGTAATCACATGTAATAAGGTGTGATTTATTCGAGTCGATCTATCTATTTCGAGTATCTACAGCAAACTAAATGGAGAATGTCTATGGTGGCCGATTTATGAACGAGCAAAAGAAAATGCCATTACTTGGTTGGCCGGGGTGGCATCATATTTATGAATCGTTTTTCAATTGCCAAACGGTGACGAATGAGCTCTTTGCATTCACGAGAAGGCACTAAATAGTCAATGACGGATACTTGTGCCATTTGGCAATATCATAAATTATGATAAATACACAAAAATAGCAAAAACAAGCCATAACCATCCTCGAAAAAAAGGACATTCAATGTCAATTATGAAATGGTTCTGGAAACCCCCTAATTGGGGCCTGTCACGAACAATCGAGCATGTTTCCCCCCTTTTTAAGAAGACATTGGAAATACGTGTGTCCACAATTGCGGTGCATGAGCGGAGTAATACTTGTGGCGAGTGCATATTGAAACGAGTACGAAATGATAATCCTGATAATCATGGCCATGATTTTTTCTTCCAGTTTGTGTTGCCAGTGGAACCAAAGTGGCCTTGTTCAATAGGCTAAGATCTCAAACAGTCAGCACACGATATCTGCACGTGGATAATGGAAATTTCCACGCCTCATCCGTACAATGGGGAGCTTTTACCATTCATCTACGTAAGGCATCAACCTTTCTTTTTTGTATGGATCTCTTTTGTCTTCCGGTGAAGATGAATCTTTCGAACTTCCCACGATTTTCAGCAATGAAAATTAAGGCAAAAAATGAACTCCATTCACTCCCCTCACTCTCCTTAACGATATATCGACACCCAACGTTTTCCCCCCGGACAGGACGAACCTCATTTATCCTCTTAACTTTGACCGTGGTCATTACAGTTCAATTCACTTCCTTAGCTCAATTCGGTTTGCCTTGGTATTATATCCAGAGTTTTTATCAACATACCACCGCTTTGTTTCAGTTGATGACAACGAGTCAGAGAGTGAAGAGTTCACGGTCAGGGACGGCTACATCCACTACGGAGCCTCAGTCAAGTTGGTTTGCTCAATCACGGGCATGGCCTTGCCACGGCTTATCATCCGCAAGGTGGACAAGCAAATGGCCATTCTCGATGCCGACGATCCCGTGTCTCAACTCCACAAATGCGCATTCTACATGAAGGACACGGACCGAATGTACCTGTGTCTCTCTCAGGAGAGGATTATCCAATTCCAGGTGAGTCAGGGAACTGGGCAATCCTACCTTTTCCCCGGATCTAGATCGATATCTTTATTCCTTGTGTAATTTCTTAGGCCACACCTTGTCCAAAAGAACCTAATAAAGAGATGCTGAACGACGGAGCCAATTGGACGATCATCTCCACAGACAAAGTGGAATACCAATTCTACGAGGGCATGGGTCCCGTGCGCAATCCCGTTACTCCTGTTCCTGTGGTCCAGTCTCTACATGTAAGTACGGAATGTCTCATCATTGTCGTGATCATTGCCGGTATCATTGCCGACGTTGTGTCCATCACATCTCCTGGCTTGTTCGTCATCGTCTTTTTCTTCTTCTTCTTTGCGTTGCATCATGGCCGTCGGTTTTCCCGCGGATGTTTCAATTTTGTGTAAAATTTGCCCGATGATTGATTTCCTTCTAAGCGAAAGCTCATCATTACTGTACCACCACTTTTTTCTCTCTTTACTGAACTGCTAGTGCTACTATTAGTAAGAGTGCTAAAAGACCCACTCGCCGCCACTCAGTGTACCATCATCTCAATCATTGCTAGTGGTTGTAACGGGCCAACACTCGTAATCAATAATGGTTCGGTCTCAATTCTAGACTAGTACAATCCGCTCTTCAGTGTCCACTGTCATTTGATCATTTTTGTTCTCACCTAATGGATTTTGGCGTCTGAGAAAAATCACTCGAGCTTGAATAGAAATTGGATTCCTTACCCCTCTACTTCATAACTCATCTTGGCAGCCCAACCAAAATAGACACACTAAGTACATCCAACTATGGTTTTTCTGCTAGCCTGAGAAATCGCCAACCAGTCGAACTAATTCTGAATAAAGTGCACAAGTATTTAGGGTTGGTTAGAAGGAAAAAGATCGTCGGTAGGGTGGGGGGCGGATAAGTCTCGTCCAAACTTTCATTTACGGCCAAACCTCGGCGGAGGAATGCAAGACTGGTATGATCAATTTGAGGTAATGATCAATATTAAATCGAATCACTTCTTGGTGCGGTTGACGTTGGACAAATGCGCCTTGGTTTTTCTGCTTTATTCAGTCCTGGTAGTGCTAATAGGGACACCATATGGCCAAACGTTGATCATTGATTCGATGCATCAAGAAAGAAAAAAAAAGAAAAGACGGCCACAAACATAACTTCCCTGGAAAAGCTAATATTGGAATTCTTTCCCTTTGGTTAGTTATTACTTCCACCTTCAAATTTATCGATATCTAACAGAGTGGGTGAGCAGAGCAACAAGCTGAAGTTTGGTTCTTGACCATGAAACGAAACCATCTCTAGTGTGATCTGTCATGCAAGTTGGTCTGACTCAATGGTACTGGAAGTATCAAACCCACACCAACTGGTGTGTGAGACAGACCAAGTACGATATTTTCAAATCACCCCCTATATACTTTGGTTACTTCTATTGAAACAACAGTCCGCAACTCATTATTGACAATATAACCTCCCCCACTAACGACCCAATCATTCATCTGACGCCCTCCGTTTCTGGTTACTTTCAGTTGAATGGCGGTGGCGACGTGGCCATGTTGGAATTGACGGGTGAGAACTTCACCCCCAATCTGAAGGTCTGGTTTGGCGATGTGGAGGCCGAGACCATGTATCGATGTCAGGAATCAATGCTGTGTGTCGTGCCGGACATTTCTCAGTTCCGCCGTGGATGGCAATGGGTCCGTCAACCCGCGCAGGTGCCCGTATCTCTGGTCCGCACGGACGGCATCATTTATGCCACGGGCCTTACCTTCACTTATACCCCGGAGCCAGGACCACGGCCTCATTGTACTTCAACGGACGACATCATGCGATCCACGAGCGCGCATATGGGCCAGGTCAATCAGTCTGCCCTGGAATATCACAATCAGTCCCAAACGGTCATGTAACCACCATCGTCCATCCTTTCCCTTTGTCCTTTCCTCCACGTCCCGCCCCTTGGTTGCCGTGTTCCCTCTCCCATTTCGAATGCGCATCGATGACAATGGACCAGGTCAAGCATGGGATGATGATTCGGCCCTTCTCCGCAAGAGGGCAGTAGCACCCCGAATGCCTACCTCCACAATTTAATTACATACTTGATCAACCACCCACGCTCCGACACCAGCAACAGCAACCTATAACATAGTGTGATATTTCCCGCCGCCTAAGCCCTCCTGCCCCGCCGATGTCGCCCCCAACGGATGCGAGGGCAACCATTTCATATTGCTACGACCATTATCCACTCCCTCATCCCCCCGTAAGCCCGTTTTCAAGCGTTCTCCACCCTTCTAATAATCTTGAGTGTGTACATAATCATCGAGGGATGCAAAAGTGGATCCAAGATCTTGCCAGACCCCTCCCACGGCCCGCTCCAATATGATATCCCCCCTCCAATGTTATTCATGCTCGATCAGCTTACTCTTCTGACCCGGATGCTCTTCACTATTTGCAGAGTTTAGGAAACAATTTCAGTGTGTCTGTCCGATTGGATCTCTTTCTTTTTTGCTCTACAGTTTCCTAATCACCTCCTATCGGGCACGAATCGAATTATCTTCTAGTAATAATACTCTCAACGATCATGCATAACAACACTGCGACCAAAAATGCCTGCTCTTTCCCCTTCAAACCTACTGCGAAAGCTTCGTTTCTCTCGTTCTGATTGTCCACTTGATCATACTTATCATTAGCTCTATGATATACATCTCTTCGACCCCCTTTCTACATCTATCTCGACATTTACTCGTTCAACCCTGCGAAATAATGCCTATAACTGATCATATCCATTTACGGTTTTTGAGATGCTCAACCATGACCATGAAGATTGCATTTTCCCCTCGACTAGAAACGAATAAATGAATTTATTACTATTATACCTCAATCACAGGGAACAATTTGGATTCAAGCCCTTGTTTGAACGTTCTTCTCATGAATTGGCCACGTAATCTAGCTCCTCCGGAACGCCAAATTGTTTGTTCAAGTCATTTACAGAGATGGAGGGAAACTTCCTGCCAATCCATGACTGCAAGGAATATATGTTGTCGGTCCAACGATTGGTGGCCTCGTAAGATTGCTTGATCTCCGCCGTCATGAGTTTGAGGGTCTCCGGGTCACAATCTCGGTACTTGCCAATGGCCTGTTGCAATTCGGCCTGACGAGTTTTCAAGCCTTGCCATTTCTCCAGCAGCTGCAAGTGAAAAAAAAAATCGTCGTCAAACTTGCACTTGCAAATATTTGATTGGCTTCTTGACATCAGAAAAGGCGTCTTCTAATTATTCCCTCATAATGACTCCTATTTTGTACTTGGGGTGCTAGGGTGGGAGGGATGAGCCTCATCAGGCCGGGAACGCCGGACATCACATCGTCCGCATAAACGTTTTCGATGGGCTGTGCCGCATCCGTTTCAATTTGGCTCCCCCTCTGTGGGTGTGGTTAACGTCTAAAAGTATCCTTAAGAATAGGTTGTTTTTTTATTTATGTCCTTCTAATCAAGGCATTTCTTCCTCTACGAAGCGGAACCATTTTCTTAAGACGGGCCAATTGTTCTTGGCAGGTTGGAATAATGCAACATAATGATGGGGACTAATATTTAGACCTGTCTTTTTCAATTTGTGTAGGGGCGAGTCTGTCGAATTATGAACTTTTTGGTCAAAAGTAGCCGTCTAAAGTATCCAAAAAATCTCGTCAAAAGGTTATACTAATTTGTTGCCAAATATCGGGGACGGGAATTATCATTCGGCATTAATCTTGATCCGAATTCGGATTTCAGCTCATTACCAGCAAATAGATATCCGTTCTGACGAAAAAAAGGATCATAATCAATTACACTTGAAGATCATTTGAGAGTAATTCCGTCACTGAAAAGCACATTTAAATATTTGTAACCATAGCTTCGAATGACTCAATAGTTGTGGGGTGAGTCTCTAAAAATTTGAATTGCTTATTTGTGAAGCGTTACTGTGTTATGCTATGTGTTCATTTTAAAGATGCAGTCAGAAAAAGTTCTTATTGACGATGGCAAATTCGGTAGGACTCGTGATCTTATTAGCCCCAAGCTTGAAATCTCTTAATGATTAGGCGTTTGGTCGTTCCTCATTAAAAGGAACGGAATAAAACTTGGGCAAAATAGTATACTCCTGAACTTTGCTGATTTGAAACCCGGCCTTCATTACACATACCGCTTGCCTTTTGGGCGTGTCTTCTCGTCCTTGACTATCGCGCTCCACCAATTGGGATTGTCGTTGGATTGAACGCTCCAATTCTTGGGCTTGAGCCCGGACTTGAGCCAGTTTGGCTTGGCGGTGGGCGGTGGCCTTAGAGGGAAAAGCCCAAAAGTAGACGGACGTGCCGATTTTGTCGGTGTCGACCAGATTATCGTCGACCAACGATTGAACAACGTCCTTCACGGATTGAGCCACGATACCTAGCAGAGAATAGTAGTCATGCATGAATTTAAGGGTGGAATCTGGTGGACCATCCGGTTGGTCATCATAACGTAGTCGTTTTAGACGGGCACACTGATTCTCACTCATTGATATCGTTCAAAATAAATCCTTACTGGCCATCATGTTTGAGTCATCGAAACCTCTGAGGGAGGGGGTGGGGGCACCAAATGCCTCGCTTACACACCCTTCTAATTAAGCAGATTTTAAATGGCTCTTGATCTCAATCACCTTCAATCAACGAATTTTGGCGTTGGGTTTCAGGTGCTGTAGTCGTTTGTTAAAGTATTTACAAAATGTTGTTCAAGCTATGCTTCGATGAGTTCTTTTAGCAAATCAAACGAACAGATCGTTCATTGACATGCCCAGTCACCGCAAAATACAAACTGAATGTGAATTTGGTTAGTAAGTTGGTTTTTATTTTGTCTGACAGGAGGCTCCAAACTGGTGGATCATCTCGAATGATTTGAGGACGGAACATCTTTTAGTATTTTGTTGGCTGGGTATTAATTATTGAGTAATTTGCATGGTTGAGCAAATCGTCCCCTGTCCAATGAAAATCCCGGCCAATTATGTACAGTATTGGCTCTACCGGGATTTTTCTGTCAAAGGCCTAAAAAACCTTCGGGAGTTTCTTGGCTGGAGCATTTTTATACTCTCCCCAACAGAATTACATTCCGTTTTACCATTTCACATATCCTGAACCATTTACTTCATTCAAAATCAGCACTTCATAAGATTTGTCGAATACATGGACTTGGCCAAATTTGGGTCCAAAATCACTCTTGGGGTACTCAGGAGATATGGTCAAACCTATGAAGTAATCACTAAATAGACTTTAAATTTTTGGCCTGCTCTTGGTTAGTTACATAGGATTTTTGGCAATAAAACTTTGAAAGGACCGACTCTATTTATAAATGAGCAAGAGTAACTTGCCTTTAAATGAGATCTAAGTTTCTTATTTCATTACTATATTTCGAATTTTTTTCTAGAGTTGCTCTGATCATGGGCAAGCCGACTGGGCGGGAAGCCCGTTCACAGTCCATATTTCTGGAAAATTCGTGGATAGATATACCAAGGGATGCTTAGTTTCTACGTCAGGTTGGCAATACAAGCTAACTTTAGAGTATCAACGCCAGATGGCTTTCATTGACGTCTTTTGGCATACCATGAACGTAAAAGGGTGAACAACTCATCGTGTTACTGGGGATTCTAACGAACCATAACTTTTTGAAAGAAAGATTTTTAGACGAGTTGACTCAGTTTCAGAGTGTCAGATTTGCTCCAAAGTACTAGAAGGACAAAATTTCAATTGATGGCCTCCAATATTTTTTCCAAAGATTTCCGGGTGGGAAGGTTTCCCGGGATTATCCCGGGCCCAACCCTGGCCATAGGATGGCCTAATACCCCAGTGATTGGTCAACATTTTACATTGACCTTGGTCTATCCATGCCTCCGTTCATGAGGAATGATGAAACTTAACGTGAGGTGCCTGGAGGTGATTTGCGATCGATCACTCAGTGATCACCCATCCAGCCGATGGCAGTGCTAGAGTTTTAGAATCTGCCCAATGGATGCAACCAGGTTAAGCCGTGGAGTAGATGGGAGGTTAAGAATCATTTTAGCCGTGATGCAGTGTCATTAGGTTCAGTTTGACCAAGGTAGTCCGACTTCACCCCTGAGGGCCGGACCCACCTGAGGGCTAAAGCATACAGCCCACCCGAACACCCCCACCCCAAACCTGGAGGATGCGATTTGAATCCAAAATATTCAAATCTGGACGGACCTTTTTCTTTGGGCGCAATTTTCTCGAGTTCCTTGAGGAGGAAGAAGTCTTGCTTGGTGTAGAACAAGTCCATCATCCGGGTCCGCTTCTCCTCCAAGCTTAGTCCGCGCTTCTTGGCCGCCATCCCAGCCTCGCCTGCTCACCCGGAGCCCCAGCCAGGACTTGCTGAACCGAAGTTTAACAATCGCGGCACCCGCCCACCCACTCCACAGCCCAAGATGTTTGGACTGGCTCGCTTGACCGCCCAGCAGCGGCGGCTAATGCGGCTCAGAGTACGACTACCGGTGCGGGGATGATTGTGGGGGGCTTTCCCGCTGAAATTCGGACCGATGACTTGGCGGCAGTGCTGCCAGACCTCTTGGCTCTGACCATGCCAGAATAGCTCTTAAAATATGCCTAAATATGCCAGAAAACATGCTCGTAAGAAAAAAACATCCCATGGGTGCCACCTTCTGCAACACGGGGAGGTCAAAATTCTAATTTAGGTTGACCTTCTGAAGCACAATTTCCATGATTTAGAGCATGTTTTATTTACTATTTGACAAGTGGAGTAAAGCCAAGCTACCCTTTACGAACCAGAAAAAGATCAAGCATTGTTTTTTGAATAATTCTATCAAAAAAAAAATGATTACTGGTTAGAATTGGTACAAGATTCTTGATTAACTAGGCCATTTGAAATGACAATGAGAAAAATATTTCCTACAATTTGTGGAAACAGATCAGCAAATGTACTCCCCCAAATTTGTTATTCTGAGTAACTCAATGTTGCTGTTGTTTTTTGTTTGGGATGTTAGGTCAGAGGCCACCATATCATCCACTTCCAAATTTTGTTAGGCAGATTCATGTCTCGTATCAGTTTGGTTCGCTTTCAGTGGGTGTGGTTAGCTTTTAAATGTTTCCTTTGAAAAAAGATTGGGGAGGAGATTTGAACCAGGGACCTCTCTCAATCCACGAAACTAATAAGTGAGGAAATGTAACAATTACTGTCTGAATAACCATAATATTTCTAAAAGTGTGTCAAAATTGAAATCTGAACGCCAGAGGATCCTAAAAACATGCCATCTTCAATTTTCCCATGCCAAAGGGGTTCTAAATTTGCCAGATGTACACTTTTTTGGCATGCAAATATGCCATCTGGCAGCTCTGCTTGGCGGGGAAATTCGAATCCGACCATCTTCGCGAAACTTCCTCACCGACTTCTTTGGTTTCGTGTTTCGTCAATCAGCTGCTGACATTGAAAGAGTGCTGCCAGAATATATGGGAGCACGCCAAAGACGCTTAAAAAAGTTCGTTGAACAGCCCTCAAATAGTATAAAATAAAAAACTTATTCAAAAATATGTCACAGTTTCGGCACAGGGTAGATAGCCAATAGAAATGTAATTTGTAACATACATGGTTTTCATACCGAATGAACATATCCAGCTCAAGGTGCGTAAGGTTGATGGTCAAAAGTCAGGATTTTAATGGAGCTAACAATAACGATAGGGGACATATCATAGACTACGGTGGATGACACCCGTCTTCCCATCATGGTTTCATTGTAAGGAAACTTCTTAAGAACCCAACCGAGAACTATGTACCGTAAAATGCCCTCGAGACCCACTCAGCCAAGGGAAATGACTTGATGGACGTCACTGATAATTACAGGGGAGCGAAAAAGGGAAAGCAAGAGCCTGTCTATTTGATACAAATGTATTCAACCATGAAATATATCGCCAAAAAGGCGTCTTTCTTGATGTGTTTCCTTCTTAACTTGCTTTTGGTTTGGTTTGGGTTTTCACCGGTTATACTATGTGCTGCACGGAATGCAATTCCCAGTGTAATTAAAGTAAAGGTTTATGCTTTATCTAAAAATCCACTCCTAAGCTTTATACAATTGTTTTTAACAAAATTTAATATCAAATTTAACTCCCTGTTTTCCGTGCGGAAATATCAACAAAAAAGAGAGATACAGTTGAGGGCTACCTCACATCATGGGTTTGCTGCAACAAAAACTAAGATCATTTACCGAACAAAAAAAGGACTCTCAGCAATAACACCAGGCTGATATGGGAGTCAGAAGGGTACCAAATATTTCACATACTGTGATAACTTACAATTTTCACTAAACTCGAGAGAGGTTGATGAGCGACCCCAAAAGGGCTGCACGACCTCATTGAAAACTAGTTCAAAAGTAAAGGTCATGCAGCGCTTCTGCATGGCTATCAATGCTTTTATTTCTTCAAGGTCACTAAATGAAGACTATGTACCGGGACGGCATTTTTCTAGCAAAACACACGGTATATCTAGCTAAATTGAAGTTTGTATCAAAGAATAGCTATTTATTCAATGGCTGATATTTTTTATATTTTCTGTGCCAAAATATATTAGAAAAATAAGCTTGGATGAAATCCCAATGGTCTTGACTTCTGGCGTGAGGTCCTCTTTAATTAAGAGGGCGAGTAAAAGTAAATAATTGTGTCAACAGATGATGATCTTGTTTACTTTTTCAAATCCCAATCTAAATAAACGCCATGTGAACAGACAGGTGGGGACATTATTGAATATACCGTTCTGTTTTGTGAAAATGAGCTTTAAAGACATTAAGAAGGGAATCTGTCTGGAGAAGACATATTTTCTATTCACTAAAGACTCGAACCTACTTTAGAAATACTATGACCCGCCCAGATGAACGCCCCACTTCAAGTTTGAACCTCTGGCTCGAGAATGTCCCACATGATGCCCATTCATAAACATGAACGATCTGAGCCTTGGTCATGTTGGTCCTAGCGCGTGACCATGATTCTCCTACAGCCTCTAGCTTCTACCGTTCTAGTCTCGTGATGCCCGTCCCCTCCTTCTTTTCCTTTTCCCTCGCTCGGTCTTCAAACCTTCTTCAAACCAGCCACCAGGCGTCTCCTTGGGGCGGAGACTCGACCTGACCCGTTCCAGGACCTTCGAATCCTGGTCAGTCAGGGAGGCCATCGCGTCATTCCAATCGACCAGTTGAGACCGAAACGGCCGATTTGGAAACGTAGTGTTTGAACACGGAAAAAGCACGATTGAGTGGATTTCGAATGGTCGGCCTGCTCTTGTTTCTTGTTCAGCTACATGCTTTTGGCTTTTGACCACCCCACTTTGACACGAACCACTGTTGATTACTTGATTGAAGCCGAAAATTGGCTCAGAGTGGCAATGTCCAAGAGATTCAACCAACCGAGACTTTCCAACTCCACTCGTGAGCCATACTTGGATGAATTTGATGTGTAAGGACATCAATTAAAACATGAACTTTTTTTCCACTGACCTTTTTTTCTAACTAGACCCGAACGATATTCTCAATTGGTTCTCAATGTGGGTAAACGTTATTGTCCACCGATTAGTTGGCGGTGCTACTTTTTTAAACTTAACCTAACCTAACCCAACACGATATTGACAACCCTTAAGCTCTCTATCTAAACCTTATGTCATTTGGCCACAAATATAAAAACGAGCACCGCCAACTAATCGGTGGAGAATAACGTTTATCCTCAATGTCCTCCAATCATTCGGGAGAAAATACATGTCCACCCATCAATTTATTTGGGGAAATTGTGCGTCAGTGTTCTGGGTGGGCGGCAGCTGACCGCATCCGACAAAAGTGGCCGACTATCCAGGACTTCCAGGTCCCATTTGGCCGATTCCATGGCTAGGCCAGTGGCCAACCTGTTTCTCTGAACCCCCCGCCCCCCCTCCCCCCGCCGCCACTCGCCTACCAGCTCTACCACTAAATCTCGGGCCCGACCCGACCACTCTTCGCCCACAGGAAGAGGCCTTTTTCCTCAGCAATTGCCTGGCCTTGGGGCCTTGGGGCCTGGCTTTCGGCTCTCTCTGATTGGCTCACGGGCTGCCTGGCGTTTGACGGGCCCTCCTCCCCCCTCCTCCCTCCACTCAGAGGCCTGATGCCCAGGCTAGACGAGACGAGTCGGGCCTAGTGAGGAAGTGGAGCCCATCATTGTGTCCCACGACCCGCCCTCACTCATTCGGTTCCATCATGGCCATGGGACGCCCCTTGCGGGTGTACCACAACCTGCCTCAGGTGGGCGTCCATGCCGCCTACTCCTTGGTCATGGAGCAGAAAAACCGCGACGAGATTCTCTTGGTCGAGAACTACGCCATTGTGGCTTTGGGTGAGTCCATCTCCACCGGGGACCCCGCCGGCCCATGGAGCACCATGGGCTCAAGCCGGAATGAGTCCGGGCCAGCCCCGCTTCTAGGGACGGATTGAACGTCGTGGCGTCCAGCTTAATGGGTTTGATTCGGTCTGGTTTTCAGGCGTGCGCGAGTTCGAGGCCTTGAAGAAGGATTACGTGAAACACACCGATGCTTTTGGCAGCTTGGGCATTCTCCGCGTTAGCGATGGTAAGACCATGTACACATGAGACTTTAACCCTATAATCACGGGCTTGGGATTAACCTTCATCTTGATTTAGGCTCACCCGGGATAGGTAAGGACAGACACGGGCTTTTTTGAGGGCATTTGATAACGCTCAATACGAGAGCCGAATTTGGCTGACCATGCGCTTTGTCTTTAGGCGAGCATGTGTTGTATTTCTTGGTCCTGGTCACGGGCTGCGTTTCGGCGGGTAAAATCGGCACCTCCGAGATCTATCGGGTGACCAATGTGGTCATGATTTCCATGCGCAACTTGCCGCAAGATGAGGAGAAAGTGACCGAGATCAAGAAACTGTTATGTTGCGGTGCATTCTACTTTGCCTGGAGCCACCACGACACGCCCATCGATCTGACGCTCTCCACACAAAAGGCCGTCAAGTTTGCCAAGACAGACAACCGATTCTTCTGGTCAGAATGAGACGGCTTGAGCCCATGAACGAGTTCGATAAACAATCTTGATTGGTTTCCTCTCCAGGAATCGGATGTGTCACATTCCCTTCATTCGTCATGGCATCAATTGCCAGGATTGGCTCTTGAAGGTAATGTGCGGCAGTGTGGAGATACGAACTGTCTACGTGGGATCGAGGCAAGCCAAGGCGGTCGTGATTTCCCGACTCAGTTCTGAACGAGCGGGCACCAGGTGCGGGCGTGCTTTGGGCAGCTTTCGGGAAAGAGAATGCTTGAGCTCGAATTCTATTTCCGTAGATTCCAAGTCCGAGGCGTGGACGATCAAGGTCATGTGGCGAATTTCGCCGAGACCGAACAAATGATCGTGGTGGGAGAAGATATCTCTTCGTTTCTACAAATTAGAGGATCCGTTCCACTCTTTTGGGATCAACCTGGAATCAATGTAAACTCTCGGGTGATTTTTCTTCTTTTCATTTGTCAATGAGTCTGTGTTTCTGCGATTGATTTAGGTGGGGTCGCACAAGATCCGCATGTCCAGGGGTCCTGAGTTATCCACCACGGCCTTTGATCTGCATCTCACCACGTTGAAGCAAAACTACGGACATCAAGCCATCGTCAATCTATTGGGATCGTCTTTGGTTGGGAGTAAAGAAGGCGAGGCGACGCTTTCCACGGCTTTTCAAACCCATCAAAAGCTATGTGAGCAGCATTTGGATGTGCCGCACATTTTATTCGACTATCACGCCGAAGTCAAAGGTGGGAGCATCAAAAACCTTTCTCGTCTTCACGAAAAAGTCCAGCAATGTGTCAACAAATTCGGATTCTTTACCAAAGTCGGACCCAATGTCTCGCGGTAAGGTCTTTTTTTATTCGTATTTTAAAATGTATCAGGTGAGACTAGGAATAGGATCTTTTTAGGGAGCAATATGGCACAGTACGCACGAATTGTACGGATTGTTTGGATCGAACCAATGCCGTTCAAGCTTTCTTAGGAAATCAAATACTGGCCTATCAACTACAAGACCTCCAATTGGACGACAAATCCAACATCGTGTCTCGATTCGAAGAAATGTTCAAACAAATGTGGCAAAACAATGGCAATGAACTCAGCAAAATGTATGCCGGAACTGGGGCTTTGGGTGGTGGAACCTCCAAGGTAGGATCCAGATCAAAGTTCTCCTCACCAGGGCTTGGTTGGTGGTGTATTGTACACTAGTCCTCATTCAAAACTGATTTCCTTAGATCATTGATGGTGCAAGATCGGCGGCCAGAACGATTCAAAATAATCTCTTGGACCAATCCAAACAAGAGGCCATTGATGTCCTTCTCTTTGGAAGCTCCTTCAATAGCGATCTTGCTGATCGTGCTCGAGTGCTATTACCTAGTCATTATATCAATGGTAGGGAATGATAGATAGAACCCTGGACTCTTCTTGTTACCCGATGTTTCATACGTTTGTTTTAGCTCCTCGTCCGGTCTTGGAGAGTCTGGTCCATCGATACTTGAGCTACTCCGAGCCGGTTCCATTACGGGTGGGTGTCGGTACCTACAATATTAATGGTGGGAAGCATTTCAGGAGCATCGTGTACAAGGATGTTTCCTTGTCCGATTGGCTCCTTGACGCCCACAAGACGGTGAAAGAAAGCGGTAAGTCTAAAATCGATACCTGAGCTCTTCAGTGAAATGTTTTCCATGCTCGTGGGCACACAAACCCCTACGTTTGAATAAGTGTACTTGCGGTCCCCTTTAAATTGCTTTTGCACTTCCTCTTTTCACACTGCTGCCTATCTAATGCACCTCGACGAATGTCGTTGATCGATATCGTGTAAGTGTATCGATTGTTCATCATAAAGATTGAATAACTAGAACGAATTAGGATGATTAGGATGAAATCGGAAATGCTTTCAACATCTCTCGATTTTTCTCACATTACAGCGCTTATAGACTTGAGCGAGTGTTCCACGGATGAAAAGAAGCCCATTGATATTTATGCCATCGGCTTTGAAGAGATGGTCGACTTAGACGCAAAAAACATCATGAACGCCAGGTGATTGTCTCAAACTGACGCCAGAGCCCAAATCCTAAAAAAAAAAATCTTGGACTTATTATATCTATCCTTATTGCAGCTCGGAGAATGCCAAATCTTGGGCTAGTGAGCTCACCAAGACGCTCAATCGCGATGAAAAGTTCAGCTTGATCACTTACCAACAATTGGTGGGCGTTTGTTTGTATGTGTTCGTTCGACCTGAATTGGCGCCTCACATTCAAGATGTGGCCGTGGATTGCGTTAAAACAGGCATGGGTGGTGCCACGGGCAATAAAGGGGCGGTAGCCATCCGACTTCGATACCACTCGACGTCAATTTGCTTTGTTTGCTCACATTTTGCCGCAGGGCAAGGTAACATCACGGACAGAAATAACGATTTTAACGAGGCCGTTAAACGCATCATCTTTCCCAAGGTTAGATCCTACCATCTACTTTACATTGGGTGATCAAACGAATTGGCCCTGGCTAGCCGATGACATTCACTTCTAATGGCACACGTATTTTATTTCCCCCAGGGTCGAACTTTGATGAGCCATGATTACGTATTTTGGTGCGGGGATTTCAATTATCGAATCAATATGGCCAGGGAGGATGTCAAAGCCTTGGTTGCCAATGAAGATTGGGAGACCCTTCTCAGCGCTGACCAACTCAAGGTTTAACCTAACACCCTAATTTGACATGCCATTCCGATTCCAATTGGTTATCGTATTCTTAGATTGAACATGGAGAAGGCAATGTGTTCCAAGGCTTCATTGAAGGCCCCGTGAACTTTCCCCCTACTTACAAGTACGACCTGTTCTCGGATGATTACGACACATCCGAGAAGTGTCGAGTTCCTGCTTGGACAGATCGGATTCTTTGGCGGAGACGACAATTGTCTCGTGTTCCTCCAGAGGGTTGGAGTGCCGGACAATGCCATTGGTATGGACGAGCAAATCTGAAACAATCCGATCATCGACCTGTCCTTGCAATTCTGGATGTCGAGGCATTGAAGGTAAATGTTGAGAAACGCGAGGCCATCTTCGAAGATGCGCTCAAGGACGTGGGACCGCCGGATGGTTCTGTGTTGCTTCAATTCGAGAACGTGGTCTCGTTCGATCTTCAAAACGTCATTGATGATCATTTCATGGACGAACTTCACGAGGAGTTGGGGAAAGTGGGACCTATTCGATTCACGAAATACATCAACGAGATGATTTGGGTGGCGTTCATGAATCATTCACACGCTCTAGATGCCGAAAAGGTTCACCAAATATCTGTAAGTGCCTTACTTGTTAATGGGTGTATCGGGATCATACCAGAAAGCTGCAAGGTGTTCTTCGTTGATTGAAGGTTTGTGGTCACGAGATCACCATTCGCCTGAAACATCCAAATTGGCGAGAACTCCTTGAGCAGGAGTTGGAACTCTGCTCAAGCAATACCATTCCCTTGTGTGGAACCAAAGAGCTTAATATGAGAAAGGAATCCGCTCGAATGCTCTCACAACTCTCACAACTCTCCTTCGAGGAATTGGAAGGTAATTCAGTGTCCTCAATACCACCTACTTAATTCTCCGGGAATGAATAACATTTAGACTTGAAACTCTCTCGCCAGATATCACAATGACGGTGTCAAATCAAGATCCAAGTGTGGAGACACCAGCCACTGTGCCTCCAGCAAGGCCACGCCCCCCTCCTCCTCGTCCTGCTCCTCCGCCAGGTCGTCCGGCCCAACCACCTTCAAGACCCTCAGCTCCTCCCGCAAGGCCAGCTCCACCTCCGGAAAGGCCTAAACCCCCCGGAAGACCGGAAGCTCCCAAATCGGCTTCCGCATCCCCACAGCCTCCCAGAAAACCGCCTCCACCCATGATGCCACCCAAACAAGCTGTGGAGGATCAAGATACCAGAATGGAAGAGCCTCTAGCCAGACCACCCAATTTCGTTCGAGAAATTAGTCAAACTCCCTCGGAAAAAGCAGGTTTCTCCGACATTTTTACCGTGACCTCGCCGGTGACCGCCGATCTTCCCATTTCATCGTCTACCGGAAGCATCGTAGCCTTAACCATGGACCCGTCTTCGGGAACCACCACCAAAAGCTCGTCCTCCACCACCAGTTTAGAATATCCCGAGGGCTACGACCCCGTGATTGAGTCTGGCAAAGCTTGGTCCAACGGGCAGGAGCAAACCATTCCGGGGCAAGACAAGCCCACGGATCTGCCGGTTGTGAGACAATTGCCCAAACTCCCTCCGCGTCAGAGTTCGAGTGAAAGTGGAAAGAGCACGCCCTCGGGTTCCACTCCTGGTTCACCATTCAAATTGGCCCCCAAAAAAGGGGGTGCCCCGCCTCCGGCACCACCCCCACGAGTTCCACCAACACTTCCGGGTCGACCGCCGGCCTCAGCTGGTCGAGCCCCTCCCCCCATTCCCAAGCGCTAAAACCAAAGATTGATAGCGACGACTAGAAAATGACATGCTCCAACTCGACTCCTTTGCATGCTCCAATGGGGCGTGATCTCCATACGAAAAAAGACAACAGTCAGAACTGCTGCTGGTTTTGCATTTCAATTCCTCCCTTATTAATGAATAGCGAGTACACCATAGCAAGAAAAATACTCACACCAGCTGAACTGTCGACTTCTTTGTCAGGTCTTTGAAAACATGTTACATTTATGATGGTTATTACTTATTGATGAACGTGAACTTGTTGCAAATGTTATTAAATACATACATCATTTCGTCTCATATGTTGTCCTTAAAAATTCTAGAAAAAATGGCGACAATAAAAAGTTACAAAACATGGCCTTGCTTTCACTAAATATTGAAACGCCATACTGGACAGGGTAACTTGAAATGTTGATATGAAGGCAGATTCATTTATTTCAAATTCAGTGTCACGTCAAAATTGTAAATGATTCCTGTATAAAGGTTACTTAGCTCCTAAAAGCAAAAAGTGTCATCTCGGGCCTCGAGACCTTAGTCGAAACATACTTAACAGCATAACATTTTAAGTACTGTGCGGTAGTATTCATGGAATACGGCCGCACTCTCTCTTTTAATTGCCCAATGATTTCGCCAAAAACGAGACGTCTTTAATATTTGAACAGCAAAATACGGCCGGCTCTGATCCAAGAGTCATTTCATCAGAATGGCGCTCGAAATCCTAGATATGGTATCTTTGAAACAATTATGATAGCTTGATGTTTAATCATTTCATAATCACTGCTCAATTTTTGTTGTATTATTTTATTTCTGATAGACGAAGTTGTGATCGTAATGAAAGTAGAAAATGCAGTGACTCGGTGGAAAATTACAATCCGCTGATTTGTGTTCGAGTTCAACTCAGTTTTGTGGAAATTAGTGCACCATTGCATTCACACCAATGGACCGACTTAAGTACACTTTTGACCAGTTCAAACGGGATGATACAATTCCTCACCTACAAAGAATCAATAAGAACATCTAGATCAAGTTCAAGTCAGCTTGATCGTAACTTGAGACTTACGTCGTCCGAGTTCTTGGCAGTGGGGCATGTTTGAGTAAGCTGGCTTGGCCTTTGTTTGTCTCTCAGTTGAAGTCTGTTTTTCGGACGAAGATCTGTGCGCAGAGATAAAAGGCCATATCAAAGGCCATGATTGCCATTCAATAAACACGTGGTGGATTCTTGGACTAAGCGGTTCCAAATTTTTAAAGTAGATCACAATTATAAGAGTAGAGATGCCATACAGAGCAGTCAATATGATGAGACCCAGGCGGAACTGATCCAATGACTCCGGACTCAAGATCATGTCAAAGTGTAAGGAGACATATTTGATCCAATAAGTGATCACCACAATGCAAGAGCCTAGAAACCAACCGACCAACCACAGTCGATTCTCCACAACAGTGCCAAAAGTCAAGGCTAATGCGGAAGAGAAGCCCAGAATGCCTAAGGCAATGTCCAAATATCTGGCTCTGAGCAATTCATCATCATTGGGATTCGTTTGACTCAAAACGTAAAGGATGATGACATTCCACAGAAAGGCGGTAACACTGAACATAATACCCATGAAAATGCAAAACAGTTTCATCGTGGGATGCACTCCAGACATTCTAGTGAGATGGTAGACAACTTTCTAACGGAGCAGCACTTCTGGTAAACCGACACCTTGGAGAGGTCGATTCTCATTGGCCCTGGGCGCACTTCGTTCTTGCTAATCAAAAAGTATGGTGATTAAAGGACCGGGCCAGCCCAGTCAAAAAAAAGCGTCCACTTTCCCAAAATTGATAAGGCCAATGAGTGCCACAAAGGTTGGCTTGAAGGTGTCTCGGTATCAGGATTGTGAATCTTCACTTAAAGTATCACTCACTGACTGGCCCGCTTCTCTCTCTGATAGATGGTACTTCTAGTTAATTTGTACGTGTTGAACGATGTGCTCTTGAGCTTTGGTGTCCTCCATGTGGCCTTATTTGGCTATCCTCTTTGAGGAAAGCCCAGCCAAAGCTAATTCACGCGGGCTTACTTGGAATGCGCTTGAATCGAGGGCCCGTCTCATCTTTAAACCTCTGGAGGGGACTGTCTGACAAACACAGGAAGGAGTGGAAGTTCATGGGCAGGACAAGCGAGGCTTTCTACTCTCTTCAGTCAAGATGGAAAAGGCTTTTTGTTTGGTCGGCCGTTTCCGGATCCTGAAGATTGGCGGTTCGAGATTGAGAGAGCGCGTGAAGCATGTTTGATCAATGTCAAACTTGCACCACTTTTTTGTTGATCCAGGGAACAATACCGAGACGAAACGGGGGCCCTGGCGGCCCCTTCATGAGAGCATAGCTGGCAAGGTCACTAATCAAGACGTGTTTAACACACAGCTGATCAGAAATGTATAATAGTGTCCTGGAACTGGCTTTCTTTTTTGAAGTGGAACCGGTCCAATGATATTAGATTGGAGATAAGATTTGACGCGAGGCTAGTGGTTTTCAAATAGGCAATTTCTCTCTCGCTGAGTTGAATGCCTTTGAAGCAGGCAATGGTGCTTGTGAAGTAAAGTACGCTTGAGCATTCATCGCACGGGGATGACCAAGAAGAATCTTGAACTACAAGGCGCGGAAGCAAAATCCGGAATTGTGATTATGTTAGTGAAAAAGAGGTACGTAATTTCTTAGGACAGCTCAATGAATTTTGTTTTAACAAAAATTGTTGCTCTCACTATGGTTGACACAATTTATTCAAAGTGTCCTTCCATAGCACAAATGACTGCCTCTACACGGCGCCAGAAACTGGAACTGGCATTGCAGAGGTGATCCTCCTGCATCTCGTTCCAGGATTTGATGATGAAGGCCTTGAGGGAGTCAACACTGCTGTGGGGGGTTCTGTTTACTTCCCTCTCCATGACGCTCCAAACAAAAAAGTCCAGGGGGTTGAGGTCGGGGGAGTATGGGGGCCAGAAATCCTGGCTACAGAACTTGGCCATGTACTCCTGGCAGAACTTTTGGCACTGGATGGAGTTGTGGCTGGGGGCGCCTGTCTTGCTGCCACACATAGTCTCCATCTGGATAGTTGGACTTGATCCATGGCAAGATGTGGAAACCAGGGATGAGACATTGTTAAAAGCCTTTTTCTACCACATGGCAGAAATTGGTGGCAGAAAATGGCAGAAATTGGTCCAAAATAAGTGGCAGAAAATGGCCAAAAATGGCAGAAAGTATAATTCTTTGTATCATTCTAAATCATCTTTCTACAATCACTTCCGTTTATTTTTAAGCCTATCTGTATGTAGTTTGGACACATTGGGATGGGTATTATGTATCAAATGTGATATGCAACCACTAAACGTAATTGGAGTGTGATTGAGTTTGAATTTTGTTTGAGTCAGGGATGCCATTTGACCTAAACTTTTCAAGGTCAAAACGACAGCAATTGCATTTTAAAAAGTTATATCATACTCAATAACCATTTTGATGGCTATGAAAAAAAACCTCTAATTGTTCTGGCTAGGCCTTGGATACTGCAAGTGGTCTATGGATACTGTTATCAATTCAATCAACCATCAAACAGTATAAATGGCAATATTTGAGGAACATTTCGCATTCCAGCCTATGCTATATCAATACGCTTTGTAGCAAAGGACACTTGAAAAACTTATCCAACCCGTATGATCCTTCTTGTCTTTGACATATTTAAGAATCAAGTTTGGCCATTCCAAACACCGGGGGCCATTTTTGACACCCTTACAGCAATTTTTGCCACTTTCTGCCACTTTCTGCCACTTGTGGCAGAAAGTGATAGAAATTCAATCAATCTCGATTTTTCCCATCGCTGGTGGTACCTCAGTACCTTGTAGTAGGCATCTGTGCCCACTTTCTCTCCCAGGCCAAAGAAGTACGGGCATCTTCTTCCCGTCAGGTGAATTCCAGATTGTGTCCACCCAATCCTGGCCTTTGTTGGACACCTTCCCCTATGACTGTGGCCTTCTTGATGTCGTAAACCATAATCTTGGACACCTTAAAAATCTTTATGATGTCTGGAATGGCCACATCCACGTTTAACGATGGGTGAGCAGTTGCAAAAAAGGCAGAGTGTCGGATTTGTTAAAGACTCCGGAAAAACAAACCCGCCAAAACAAAGCTGAGACTCAGCTGATTATTTTGGAACTTGATTATAATGTCTCTTAAACATCAAATTTAGTCATGACACGCATCTAAAAAAATTCCGGGTTTTGCTTCCGCACCCTGTAAACTTTGGATTTTACATTCCATTCGTCATCCATGCATAATGCACTATCTTTCAACGCAGTGATTTCCTTTCCAAATCGAAGTTGTCGATATCATGTAATGTTACCCATAAATGTGTATAGTAGTTTCAGAGAATATCTTTTAAAAGGCAAAAAGACCGAGATTCAGCCCATGGCGAACCAACCAATTCATCGTACTGATACGGTTCAATTTTTTTTCTAGAAGATGACTAATACAAATGAAACAAATTATTAGGTGGAATTTGGAGCTTGGGTTTTGATGGAATGTTGCTCTCTTTTCACAATTCGGTGCGTGTTTTTGATCGCGGTAACAACCAAACAACGATTAGTCGCGATTGTTCCAATTTTGGAAATCCCAACCTCCAGACCTCCAGACCTCAAGATTTTCGTTTTCATTTTGAAGACTGGGCATGCTTGAGTCGGGTTAGAGATGAGGTTATTGGAGTTTTGAAAAAAAAAGTATGAATTTCAACTTTTTG
The DNA here is from genome assembly GCF_007210705.1 of Tigriopus californicus. Taxonomy (NCBI): domain Eukaryota; kingdom Metazoa; phylum Arthropoda; class Copepoda; order Harpacticoida; family Harpacticidae; genus Tigriopus; species Tigriopus californicus. The sequence goes on from NC_081448.1 coordinate 5,919,761, forward strand.
CTTTCCCATCCTCTACGTATCCAAGCTTTAGGATATTTAACCATATGTTTACATTTCAATCGTAAGACAGAGTCCATAAATCAAAATCAAGATCGATTTCAAATCCACCGTCCTCAATTTGTATCAGTTTATCGCCCCATTGGACTTGAGTAAAATCATTATCATAACGAGGAAAGGGCTCGGTCGGAATACGCCATCCATCCACCGTCAATGACGAGTTCCAACCCAGCTCCATAACCCTTCCGTCTCCTCGAGTATAAGTCACTTCAATATTGGCTCTCTTATCATGACGGCATTGGATCATTTCCAAATTTGAGGCCAAGTTGGCCAAATCATACCCCAAGAGCTCCTGTATTTGGATGTTGCCCAAAGAGGCGGGGATAGAGCTCAAACCTCTCGCACAGGTTTGGTCAGTGTTTCTGAAATAGAAATATCAATCTGAAGTAATATTATTATTTTATGCTTCACACAAAGACCAACATTTTGCATATTACCCTTTACCTGACGACTAAATTTAAGCAGAACTTTTGGTCCATCACATTTCTTCTTAATTTCTATCTATCTCCAAACCACCAAGAAAACGTGCTTCGACTCACATTTATTTTTATCATAGACACTTTAAACACACGTAGTAACTTGACAGTAGGGACAATTGGTGAAAATAGCGATTGGTTTGGTTAATACCATTCAATGCTAGTTTCTTCTACTATTAGAAAAAAACTGAATACATGATTTTCAACAAAAGAAGTGTTATTTTTATTTTAGAAATCAAACCCCTAGTACTAAGCGTTGAAATTGAATTTACAGTTTCTCAATCTCTCGTCTTTCTAAATCAAAAAGGACGAAACTCGTTGCAAGATTGAACTAAATTTGAGATACCACAAACGGGAACATTGAGTACTAATTTACAAAACGCATTACTAATCAAACTAATGAGGTCTTCTACTTTTCACGATATTCACAAATGGTCAAGATTTCAAATTTTCTGGTCAAGAACCTAGAAAGAATCGACTCTTGAGTGGCTGAGGTTAAGATGGCCTTGAATGGAATGAAATTCCGCTCAATGACCTTCGGGTCAGCTCCATAGAATACTCCACTCGTAGATAATGGAGGGAAAGATACTGAGCAGGTTTCATCCATGAAAGATTTAGGTGTGGTCCTCCAAAATAATGGAAGCTTTGATGAGCATATCCAGTCGAATGTAGGAAAAGCTTTTCAAACTGTGGTTGGATATGTCGCACGTTTTGTCGCACATCTTGAATATGCTCCACCTATTTGGGCTCCAATGAGTTCAGCTGGTTTGCAAAAGGGCGAACAAGTACAAAGGTGTTTCGTATTGGGAGAGACTAGAGCTCTAGGAGCGACTAAAAAAGTTGGAACTGTACAGTGTTCAGAAAAGATTTTATGTAGGGTTAATTCTAGTGACCGTAGAGGCTTAACGTGCGTTTNGTGGCTGAGGTTAAGATGGCCTTGAATGGAATGAAATTCCGCTCAATGACCTTCGGGTCAGCTCCATAGAATACTCCACTCGTAGATAATGGAGGAAAGATACTGAGCAGGTTTCATCCATGAAAGATTTAGGTGTGGTCCTCCAAAATAATGGAAGCTTTGACGAGCATATCCAGTCGAATGTAGGAAAAGCTTTTCAAACTGTGATTGGATATGTCGCACGTTTTGTCGCTCATCTTGAATATGCTCCACCTATTTGGGCTCCAATGAGTTCAGCTGTGTTCGATTGTCATGAGCCGGTGGATGACTAGTTGTTTATTGACTTGAGTTGTAGGTATATATACACAGAAGAGAGATGAATCACCGAGAGCAAGCATTGAAGGAAAAGAGCAGATTGACTAGATGAGACAAGAACATTACAAGCTGGTTTGCAAAGGTGCGAACAAGTACAAAGGTGTTTCGTATTGGGAGAGACTAGAGCTCTAGGAGAGACTTAAAAAGTTGGAACTGTACAGTGTTCAGAGAAGATTTTATGTAGGGTTAATTCTAGTGACCGTAGAGGCTTAACGTGCGTTTTTGAGAGGATCTACAAGCCCTCCAGAATCCCACTTAGTTTGAGCAATGCAGTCCAACTTATTTCTTTCTCGGGCTCCTTCATTGTTCAATTTGCTCCCTTCAAATACTCGTAGGGAATTTCTAGAAGGTGTTGATCCGGTAGCAACTTTTAAGTCAGATATCGATAAGTTTTTGTTAAGTATCCGAGATCAAGTCTACATTCAATGGCTAGCCAGACCCGCCAATTCCAATTCATTGGTTGATCAGATATGATATGAATATATGATCAATCAGAATTAATAAGGGTTCATCTTGACCTGCTGGTGGTTCCATTCTCAGTTTGAGTAGGGAAGTTCGCAAAAAAAAATGCAAACAAATCATTGAACAATCGGCCAAACTGCGCCAATTTTGCAAAAGGTTAACTCACAATTTCTTAGAAATCACACTGTGCCGCTTTAAATGTAATGGATGTAGTTTAGTATAATGACAGGTTGCATCTTCTTAAAATTGTAGACCCCTTGCTACCAAGCAAAAAATTCATTCTGTCTATACCTTCCTCATAACAATGTTTTCGACTTAGATTGTCCCTCCAAAAAATCATTTTACCCTCTTTGTCAATGACATTCGCTCAAGTCTATGAAATGTGAATAAAGCCCAAAAAAGCTTTCTACTATCATGATATCACCTTTGCCCTCCTTCTACATGATGGGATCATAGATTCATGATCTTATCAATCTGTCATTCTATTTTAGGTTACCTAAATGGGTCGCAAATCGTTGTCGTACAATTCAAGAAATCCGTGATGCTCGACAAACAACCGTTGTCCACTAAACATTCGATGAGACTATCATCGTAGTAAAAAGAGGCCTCAACCTGTAACCGAAAATGCTCATAACCAAATTGAAAAGCATAGCAAAAAGTATTTTAAGTGAGGTTTTACCGTGGACGCTTTCAGTTTATATTTGAAGTCGTCAAATGAGTTGTTCATAGCTTTGCTTCCAACTTCGCAAATCCACACGTTTTGAATACCAGGGGCCACCAAATCTCGATATTCTTCACACTCCCCAGGGGACCTAAATTTTGCCTCATTATACGAATAAAGACCAACTGCAATGAAAACGTCGTAAGATAATTTTAAGGTGTTTCATGAGACTGCGATCAAATAAACGTACTGTACGGTAAATACTATTTCACTTATTTTACCGTATGAATCTCCTTGGCGTCCATAAATCCATCCACCTCCCTGAAGGTTATCTTCAATCTCGTCAAAGCCGGATGCAAACATATGACCATGAGTTGCTTCCAACCCAAATGCTTTAATTAGGAGGCAAATAGATACTACTATTTCGAGCTAACTTCAAGTGGCTTGTGTGAACTTAATACCTAATGTTGTCAAGACCTCTGGATTGTGCAAAGAGATCAAGGTGGTTCCAAACTGAGCCACTTACGGAAGGATCCCACCCACCCAATATTTTGAGTTGTGGTCCTGGAAACAAAGTCATATTTTAATCCACCATCTTACCCTCCGATGGCGTTTCAATCTATGCTAAAGCTTACGTCACTGGACTTTTGACCGATGGCTTGATGACTAAAGATGGTGCCATTCCTGGCCAAGTCCAACGTCGCTTGCCAAGGATGTTGTTGTCCTGCCATGAAACCCTCTGAAAATAAGCGTTTCGTATCACCGAGAAGTGATGGCCAAACTCAGTATTTGACGTACTGTTATAATCTTGAACGGAGCTCATCATGAAATCGGGGGTTCGGTAGGTGTACATGTTAACATTGCCTAACACACTGCCGGAGCCCAAGGGCGCGCCCACTTCGGCGGCATAATCAATTATATAAGGATCCAAGTCCCACAATGGTTTGAATAGACCCACTGTTTCCCATGTTTCGGATCTATTCCACAAGTTGTAGCTATCACCCACAACGAACATGCAGCGTGCTGTCTCCCGAGAAAAATAGGCACCATCACCAAACCAAAAGATGCAATCCTCAGGATCCTCCACACCAATGCCCTCAATTTCACCTTCACTTGAATGGAGACCAAACTGTTCTTTCAATACAAAATCCCCATGGTCAATGTCCTGAGCAATCTAAACAAAAAAATGGCAAAATTTGCTTATTTTCATATAAATGGATTGATATAATCAGTGGAATTCGCATTCGCCATCATCAAGCATTCGAGCGATAAGCTTACTTGTAAGAGAGCTGTTGGTGTTCGATAGCCAAACAAATGGTTCAAAGCATAAAGGTCAGACTGTCGTGATCGATCACAGACCGTCTCCAATCCTTTCAAAATGCACAGGTGGTTGTATGGCCTTTGAATGATCTTGCCTTCAGTATATGCACGACCACGACCGGTCGTGATGCTGAAATGATTAGAAACTTTTCATTGGTTCCCTTATATTCGAGAGGAATGTTCAGTGTGGCTTGAATTAAGAAGATGATTCAATTTCAGATAATGACGGTCAATTTGGAGATTTGTGCAGAGGATCGACAACGCAATTGATGGCCGTGAGTGGGAATTTTAAACCGAAAGGGCAATGAACTGGCATTCTCAATGAAAGCCATGTCTTTCGCAATATGTTTGAATGAAAAATGTCATCAACTATGGATTTTATATTATTTGGTCCATCCATTGATCACTTCGATAATGTTCGAGCCCAGAGGCCATCTTTTAAAGCAAAGGAGTGAATCCTAGCTCGAGAAAAGGTCGCACTAGGATACATACACTTGGATTTATTTTCTCGATCAACGATTTACTCCTTGGCTTTTGTAAAAACTGGGCTCAAGGCTTTATTAGGCCCTTGTTTTAACATACGATGTACTGAGAAAGTTTGATGTACCGCTATTAGTTTACTCGTACCCTCTCAAATTCACAGAGCCCATTGACTCGTTATAAGTAGACTCTGACAAAATATGTCGTTTTCACGTCGAGCATAAATTGCAGAAGTTTGACGGTTCGGATGTGCGAATGAGTTGGACCTCAGCAATGGGAAGAAAACTGGTTCGTGTAACCCTCTGAAATTTCTCCTGTACAAACGAACAACGCTTTTTTGTCAGAGTCTAGACAAGTGTCATTGGTCAACTTCCAGCTAGCCAAGGTTGTACCAGAATCGATGGTAATGTTCATTTTTTGTCAATATATGTGTGTTGTTTACTAATTACGGAACAAAGGAAAACGAAGCATTAGCATGGCAAATATGCGGTACCAAATAAACAATTAAACCTTTTTAAATTTTGGTAAGAAAGGCAACAAACGTATTCTCACGTTCTTTTGAAAGTCACCAAAAGAATAGTGGCTTGGAGAAATAAATTGATCCTGAAGGCTTGCAATTGGTTATGTTGCGAGTTCAGCACAATCAAAGATATCTTTCTTCATTTAATAAAGGTGTCCGTGTGCGGGATTAAAATGTAATCTAACCTCGTTTTGGAAGACCCAACTTGGGTCATTAACTACTCAGTTCCATCCTCGTCGTTCTATACTTCCGCGTGATGAGACACAAAAATTTATCTAGTGTCATTAGAAAGCAACAAGCCTATGCAGTTCATTCTAAAAAGATTGAAGATTCTATGGATATCATTGCATATGCACAAATTCATCATGTTAACCAAACAAAACACATTTTAAGCACTAACAAAAGTGATCAATATTTATGAAACAAAATGGGAATAACAGTTACATGCCTATCTTTAAGACAATTTTAAACAACAATTAATTACATCTACTCAAGTCAAATTGCATATAATGTTATCAGTACCTTATCTTATTAGGTTGAAAATCTTATTTTATTATTGATAAATACATGGCAGGTAGTAATTATATTGTTTTGCATAACCATATTTGTCAAATGCGTTGGCAGATTGTTAAATTTTTCTAATATTTGTCGACTGTATATTCGAGTTTTACGGTTTTTATTTACGCTCACATTTGGTTTAGCAATTTGTTGCATGGGTGTTAATGCTTGATATAATATTTAATTTCTTAGTTATTACTTATACCCTTTTCACATTCTAGGGCAATATGATGTGTCAATCCTGGTTTAATTAACATTAATTAGGTGCACTTTTTGATCAAGAATGATATTAATTGGCATTAATGACCCAGCTTGGGTCTTCCAAACGTGATGTGTAAATACGTTTCAGTCCCGCACATGGATACCTTTGCTAAATGAAGATAGATATCGTTGATTGTGCTGAACTCGCAACATTCACCATGGTAGGCACTCAGGATCAATCTATCTCTCCAAGTCAGTGTTCCGTTGGTGACTTTCGCGGGAACGTTGGAGTACATTGGTTGCCTTTCTTAACAGAATCTAGAAAAGTATGGTCTTCTATTTGGCATGGCATATTTGCCATGCCAATGCTTCGTTTTCCATTGTTCCGTAATTAGCTAACAAATATACATTTATTGCTAAAAAACATCATTTTTGGGCTCACCCCAGTTGTATCAATTTTTGTTCAACATTGGCTACCTGTCACTTGACCAATGAAAGTGTTCAAACAAACCATGGATACTATGGCCCTTGGGTTATTCAAGCATTGCATATATACTATTGTATTATCGAACCCAATTTAAATGCAATTCAAACCCCAAACAAGTTATGAAATGCAATAGAAAATATATACTTTCATAGGCGTATAATTCAAACCCCAAACAAGTTATGAAATGCAATAGAAAATATATACTTTCATAGGCGTATGGTAAGAGCCAAGAAAGACTGGTTGGATCAGCAAATATTTTCCATTTTGTGCATTTTTACCAAACACTCGCCTTCATACTCTTCCTATGGTTTTAAGAATCCATCAGACTGATACTTATTTATCACCAGGTTATCACTCCTCACAACCTTACCTATCTTGCCGACTGCCTAGAATGTGATCAAACTCTTGAATGATTTGAATCATTTGAGCTTTGGTCCGGACGTCCTCATCTGGTGCCAAACCACTCAACGATAGCAATGCCACGTAAGCAATCGGTCCATAGGTATCAGAATTGAACTCCGAGAACCCAAACCTAACAAATGGCTGCCAAAGTGAATGGAATATCAATCAAAATTGCAAAATCATCTCATACCTGGATCTGTAATCTAGCCATTCCAAAACCTTGGCCTTTCCTCGTTGTTTCAATTGTGAACCCTTCATTCCGGATGGAACAAAGATCTTGTCACTTAATTCCGGGTTCGTTTCGAATGCATGGCCAATGAGATATTGAGCGGCTTTCCAACCGATTTGGTGGTTCTCGCTCCAAAATTGCATTGGTCCTAGATCGCCCTCGTCAGAGAGCCAAAAGGGCACGTGGGTCAGCCCATAAACAATCTGTTCCCGTAATGAGCCGACATCTAGGAATGGATGATCGTAGAACTGGTTCATGAGCCACGAAAGAGCGGCCATGTTGAAATCAATTCCATCGGGTCTCTCAATCAAATCCAAAATTTGGTCGGATAAGATCTCAGGACAAAAAAGTTCGGAATTGGAGGTTTGCATTCTTAACAATTGTTGTTCAATCCCGCAGCCTTCTGTTTGGACAACGTTGTCCACGTAAGAACGAATTCGGGCGTCCAACTCATCTTGCAAATCTAGGACCAGAGGTTTGGATCAAACTCTGCTATTCCTAAATGGTTGATCTGGTTCCAATTTTGATTCTTACCTGCTGCACAAATGTGTGCCAAAATTGGGACACCAACAAAAATCAAGGTACCCAGCTTCATTTTCCTCGCACGATAAGAGAAATCAAGACAGTGTGCAATTCACAGTTCATGTTTATTTACAACGTAATATCTGATAATCAAAAATGATGATATGTCAATAGATTCAACTCTGACCATAACAATTTACTTGATAAGTTGAAAAGAGCGATATATTGGCGTTTTTAGATATGTATTGTGCATGTAGCGTCAAACTAGGCTTTGTGCAAAACATTAAAATATTTTTATGATATTTGTTATTACTATCATTTTACTGTACGTACGGTGTAGGTATCAGTAGCTCTGAGTTTTGTTGCTTTAAGGTAGGCATTTCCCCAAAAGTATGGGAAGCTTTGAGTTTCAGCTTTTCAACGTTTCATGGTTGGACATGTTGAGCCCCTGCTTGTTAAGAAATCCGCCAGTTGTAAAAGATTTCTACATAAGCGCAGATTCAATTGTACAACAAATAAGTCAGATTGCGATAACTCGCCAACAACTATTGAAATCGTTCAAGGCGATGGTGAGTGGCTGAAATTGTTTCTAAAGAAACAGGATTCAGGGTATCTTGTTCGTCTTCTTTTGGCCATTATTATGAAAGAGGGTTTTTTATGTTGATCTAATCACTGGGTATCGACCATTTTAGAACTCAGAGCATTTCGGTTACCAAGTTTTTTCAAAGGAATCAGGAATTGAGAGGCTTAAATTTCTATTAACAAATCATATTCGTTGTTATAACACAATTTCGTTTATGATGCGATTTAAGACATGAGCTTTCAATCTAAATTCAATCTGAATTGATTTTCTACGATTTCTCCTCTGTCTATCTGCCATTTTCTTGACCCTACCATTTAACAAACTTTATTTACCATTTAGGATCGGGATGAAATGCCAATGTAATTGACATTCTATCTAATTTATTGTGTGTTTGTGGTCTTACAATTATTTAGCAGAAATCTACACCCTAATTATGATAAGACTTCTTCATGTTTATTTTATAAAAGAAGCAAAAAATAGTACACACGACATTTTTTTCCGACCGCAGTCAAAACCATCTCCCATCTATCATGGGATATGTTATTGATAAAGGAGGAAACAATCAACAACTGCTCACTTATGCACGATTCAAAACCGAGTAGGAAGATTTTGTGACCACAAAATCAAACGGAAATAACAGGGGTTCCACCCAACCAACTGGAATACTTATTCTTAACA